>NW_027258020.1:92500-212051 GCF_045791955.1 Oncorhynchus clarkii lewisi
GGTCAAACGTAGTGCACTGTGTAGAGAACAGGATGCCATTTTGGACCATCCCCCAGAGAGCGGAACACTGGGCGTCACCTTGACAACGAGAGGAGAAAATCACTGTAATTAACGTCACGGAGGAGAACGATCCACAGAAAACACAGTATTTTAGGAACGTGCTCAACCGTAGACTCAACGGAGAGCGTTCAAGCTCGTCTAGTTGTTCCAGGTGTTTCACACCACATGACCCCCGTGTGTGTGTGTGTGTGGGGGGGGGGTACTCTTTTATTTATCACAGAGCTTCTCCTTTAAAGATGTGGAGTTACTGATCATTCTCCCTCTTAAAATAGTATTTTAAGGAGACGTCGTCTCTGTGCGTTGGCGGTAGTGTAATGTCTTGCATTCTCTTCAGAAAATATAGGACTTCTCTTACAGTCAAGGTGTTGAATGTGTCTTCCACGTTTGATAAATGTGGATTTATAAGGTCTACATTAGACTTCACATTTAATGCCTTTTAAGCTACTGCTACTGTCTGTTTATCATATATGCACAGTCACTTTAACTATACACTCGTGTACATACTACCTCAGTTGGGCCGACCAACCAGAGCTCCCGCACATTGGCTAACGGGGCTATCTGCATTGTGTCCCACCACCCACCAACCCCTCTTTTACGCTACTGCTACTCTCTGTTCATCATATATGCGTAGTCACTTTAACCATATCTACATGTACATACTACCTCAATCAGCCTGACTAACCGGTGTCTGTATGTAGCCCCTCTACTGTATATAGCCTCTCTACTGTATGTAGCCTCTCTACTGTATATAGCCTCTCTACTGTATATAGCCTCTACTGTATATAGCCTCTCTACTGTATGTAGCCTCTCTACTGTATATAGCCTCTATACTGTATGTAGCCCCTCTACTGTATATAGTCTCTCTACTGTATATAGTCTCTCTACTGTATATAGCCTCTCTACTGTATATAACCTCTCTACTGTATATAGCCTCTCTACTGTATATAGCCTCTACTGTATTTAGCCTCTCTACTGTATGTAGCCTCTCTACTGTATATAGCCTCTATACTGTATGTAGCCCCTCTACTGTATATAGTCTCTCTACTGTATATATCCTCTCTACTGTATGTAGCCCCTCTACTGTATATAGCCTCTCTACTGTATATAGCCTCTCTACTGTATATAGCCTCTCTACTGTATATAGTCTCTCTACTGTATATAACCTCTCTACTGTATATAGCCTCTCTACTGTATATAGCCTCTCTACTGTATATAGCCTCTCTACTGTATATAGCCTCACTACTGTATATAACCTCTCTACTGTATATAGCCTCTCTACTGTATATAACCTCTCTACTGTATATAACCTCTCTACTGTATAGAGCCTCTCTAATGTTATTTTTCACTGTCTTTTTACTGTTGTTTTATTTCTTTACTTACCCATTGTTCACCTAATATATTTTTTGCACTATTGGTTAGAGCCTGTAAGTAAGCATTTCACTGTGAGGTCTACTACACCTGTTGTATTCAGCATTTCACTGTAAGGTCTACTACACCTGTTGTATTCAGCATTTCACTGTAAGGTCTACTACACCTGTTGTATTCAGCATTTCACTGTGAGGTCTACTACACCTGTTGTATTCAGCATTTCACTGTGAGGTCTACTACACCTGTTGTATTCAGCATTTCACTGTGAGGTCTACTACACCTGTTGTATTCAGCATTTCACTGTGAGGTCTACTACACCTGTTGTATTCAGCATTTCACTGTAAGGTCTACTACACCTGTTGTATTCAGCATTTCACTGTGAGGTCTACTACACCTGTTGTATTCAGCATTTCACTGTGAGGTCTACTACACCTGTTGCATTCAGCATTTCACTGTAAGGTCTACTACACCTGTTGTATTCAGCATTTCACTGTGAGGTCTACTACACCTGTTGTATTCAGCATTTCACTGTAAGGTCTACTACACCTGTTGTATTCAGCATTTCACTGTAAGGTCTACTACACCTGTTGTATTCAGCATTTCACTGTAAGGTCTACTACACCTGTTGTATTCAGCATTTCACTGTAAGGTCTACTACACCTGTTGTATTCAGCATTTCACTGTGAGGTCTACTACACCTGTTGTATTCAGCATTTCACTGTAAGGTCTACTACACCTGTTGTATTCAGCATTTCACTGTAAGGTCTACTACACCTGTTGTATTCAGCATTTCACTGTAAGGTCTACTACACCTGTTGTATTCAGCATTTCACTGTAAGGTCTACTACACCTGTTGTATTCAGCATTTCACTGTCAGGTCTACTACACCTGTTGTATTCAGCATTTCACTGTAAGGTCTACTACACCTGTTGTATTCAGCATTTCACTGTCAGGTCTACTACACCTGTTGTATTCAGCATTTCACTGTAAGGTCTACTACACCTGTTGTATTCAGCATTTCACTGTAAGGTCTACTACACCTGTTGTATTCAGCGCACGTGACAAATAAACTTTGATTTGATTAATATTTAGATTAAATTCCGATACGCTTTTGAATGTCTGAATTGGAAATGGGGTGACCTACAGTATCTTGTCATGTGTGACAGATCACGTTTATCTAATCTCTCCCTGGCTGTCTGCTCAGTTCAGTCATGTTCTGTGTCTTTGTAACCTCTGTGATTGACTTCCGTGTCCTGTGTCAGCGCGCACCTCCTGCTTGACACTCGATCTAGTCAAGTATCAGAACGCTCCGTCCAATCATCAACATAACCTGCATCTTCACTCCGTGACGGCATCCCAAATGGCACTCTATGTAGGGAACGTATTTTCACCAGAGTCCTATGGAGGCTGTGGTCAAAAGTAGTACACTATACAGTATATGATCACTCATCCTCACACTACCGTACTGTATAGCACTGTACAACACTGTATCCTCATATCATATCAAATCATCTCGGCTTAGACCCAAATGCCATCCTATTCCCTACATTGGGCAATACTTTCATATGGGCCCTGGTCAAAAGGAGTGCACTTGTAACGGTGTTCGTCTATAGGAGGAGAAGAAGCGGACCAAAGCGCAGCGTGGTGGTTACTCATGTTCTTTAATTAATGGAAACGGAACGATACATGAAATAACTTAACTCTACAAAACAACAAACGGAACGTGAAAACCTATACAGCCTATCCTGTGACAACACACACACAGTGACAGGAACAATCACCCACAAACAAACAGTGAAACCCAGGCTACCTAAGTATGATTCTCAATCAGAGACAACTAATGACACCTGCCTCTGATTGAGAACCATACTAGGCCGAAAACATAGAACTGCCCCAAAACATAGAAAAACAAACATAGACTGCCCACCCAACTCACGCCCTGACCATACTAAATAAATACAAAAACAAAGGAAATAGAGGTCAGAACGTGACAGTACCCCCCCCCAAAGGTGCGGACTCCGGCCGCAAAACCTTGACCTATAGGGGAGGGTCTGGGTGGGCGTCTGTCCGCGGTGGCGGCTCTGGCGCGGGACGCGGACCCCACTTCACCATTGTCTCAGTCCGCCTTATTGTCCGCCTCCGTGGCTTACACACCATGCCCACCCCTCTCAATGACCCCACTGGACAGAGGGGCTGCTTGGGACAGAGGGGCAGCTGCTCGGGACAGAGGGGCAGCTGCTCGGGACAGAGGGGCAGCTGCTCGGGACAGAGGGGCAGCTGCTCGGGACAGAGGGACAGCTGCTCGGGACAGAGGGACAGCTGCTCGGGACGGAGGGGCAGCTGCTCCGGGCGGAGGGGCTCTAGCGGCCCCTGGCTGACTGGCGGCCCCTGGCTGACTGGCGGCACTGGCGGCCCCTGGCTGACTGGCGGCACTGGCGGCCCCTGGCTGACTGGCGGCACTGGCGGCCCCTGGCTGACGGGCGGCACTGGCGGCCCCTGGCTGACTGGCGGCACTGGCGGCCCCTGGCTGACGGGCGGCACTGGCGGCCCCTGGCTGACGGGCGGCATTGGCGGCTCCTGGCAGACGGGCGGCACTGGCGGCGCTGGGCAGACGGGCGGCGCTGGCGGCGTTGGGCAGACGGGCGGCGCTGGCGGCGTTGGGCAGACGGGCGGCGCTGGGCAGACGGGAGGCTCCGGCAGAGGCGCCGGACAGGCGGGAGGCTCCGGCAGAGGCGCCGGACAGGCGGGAGGCTCCGGCAGAGGCGCCGGACAGGCGGGAGGCTCCGGCAGAGGCGCCGGACAGGCGGGAGGCTCCGGCAGCGGCGCCGGACAGGCGGGAGGCTCCGGCAGAGGCGCCGGACAGGCGGGAGGCTCCGGCAGCGGCGCCGGACAGGCGGGAGGCTCCGGCAGAGGCGCCGGACAGACGGGAGGCTCCGGCAGAGGCGCCGGACAGACGGGAGGCTCCGGCAGCGGCGCCGGACAGGCGGGAGGCTCCGGCAGAGGCGCCGGACAGACGGGAGACTCCGGCAGCGCTGGAGAGGAGGAAGGCTCTGGACGGATGGGCCGGAGAGACAGCCTGGTACGGGGAGCTGCCACCGGAGGGCTGGGGTGTGGAGGTGGTGACGGATAGACCGGGCCGTGCAGGCGCACTGGAGCTCTTGAGCACCGAGCCTGCCCAACCTTACCCGGTTGAATGGTCCCGGTCGCCCTGCCAGTGCGGCGAGGTGGAATAGCCCGCACTGGGCTATGCAGGCGAACCGGGGACACCGTGCGCAAGGCTGGTGCCATGTAAGCCGGCCCAAGGAGACGCACTGGAGACCAGATGCGTAGAGCCGGCTTCATGGCACTTGGCTCGATGCCCACTCTAGCCCGGCCGATACGCGGAGCTGGAATGTACCGCACCGGGCTGTGCACCCGCACTGGGGACACCGTGCGCTCCACAGCATAACACGGTGCCTGCCCGGTCTCTCTAGCCCCCCGGTAACCACAGGAAGTTGGCTCAGGTCTCCTACCTGGCGTAGCCATACTCCCTGTTAGCCCCCCCCCAAGAAATTTTTGGGGCTGACTCCCGGGCTTCCATCCACGACGCCGCGCTGCCTCCTCATACCAGCGCCTCTCCGCTTTCGCCGCCTCCCGTTCTTCCTTGGGGCGGCGATACTCTCCTGGCTGAGCCCAAGGTCCTTTACCGTCTAGTTCGTCCTCCCATGTCCAATCCTCCTCGCGCTGCTCCTGCTGCTGCTTTCTCCTTTGCCCATTACCACACCGCTTGGTCCTGTTGTGGTGGGTGATTCTGTAACGGTGTTCGTCTATAGGAGGAGAAGAAGCGGACCAAAGCGCAGCGTGGTGGTTACTCATGTTCTTTAATTAATGGAAACGGAACGATACATGAAATAACTTAACTCTACAAAACAACAAACGGAACGTGAAAACCTATACAGCCTATCCTGTGACAACACACACACAGTGACAGGAACAATCACCCACAAACAAACAGTGAAACCCAGGCTACCTAAGTATGATTCTCAATCAGAGACAACTAATGACACCTGCCTCTGATTGAGAACCATACTAGGCCGAAAACATAGAACTGCCCCAAAACATAGAAAAACAAACATAGACTGCCCACCCAACTCACGCCCTGACCATACTAAATAAATACAAAAACAAAGGAAATAGAGGTCAGAACGTGACAGCACTACATAAGGAATAGGGTGTAATTTGAGACAAGGACATCGTATTATATTGTATCATCCTTGTGATCAAAGTGCCATCGACCAAAGCTATTTTATGACAGTCCTATTTTATAGCCTAGATGTACTGCACCTCTTTCAGAACAGGAAAATGAAAAATAAGCCAGGTAATGGAGTATAGGAGTCCTGAGAGCTTCTCCTGCCTGGTTGATAGTCCTCTTTAAAAGGTCCTATTCTAAGTTGTGGTATTTAAATCACTCAATAGACCTTTACAGGGAGGAAATGGAACATTCTGAATTAAATGTTCTATTGTCCTGGTGACGGAACGGAGCAGATCACTCTATATCACTGTCCTGGTGGCGGAACGGAGCAGATCACTCCATATTACTGTCCTGGTGACAGAACGGAGCAGATCACTCCATATTACTGTCCTGTTGTTGGAACGGAGCAGATCACTCCATATTACTGTCCTGTTGTTGGAACGGAGCAGATCACTCCATATTACTGTCCTGGTGACAGAACGGAGCAGATCACTCCATATTACTGTCCTGGTGACGGAACGGAGCAGATCACTCCATATTACTGTCCTGTTGTTGGACCGGAGCAGATCACTCCATATTACTGTCCTGGTGACGGAACGGAGCAGATCACTCCATATTACTGTCCTGGTGACGGAACGGAGCAGATCACTCCATATTACTGTCCTGGTGACGGAACGGAGCAGATCACTCCATATTACTGTCCTGGTGGCGGAACGGAGCAGATCACTCCATATTACTGTCCTGTTGTTGGATCGGAGCAGATCACTCTATATTACTGTCCTGGTGACGGAACGGAGCAGATCACTCCATATTACTGTCCTGGTGACAGAACGGAGCAGATCATTCCATATTACTGTCCTGGTGACGGAACGGAGCAGATCACTCCATATTACTGTCCTGGTGACAGAACGGAGCAGATCACTCCATATTACTGTCCTGTTGTTGGACCGGAGCAGATCACTCCATATTACTGTCCTGGTGACAGAACGGAGCAGATCATTCCATATTACTGTCCTGTTGTTGGACCTGAGCAGATCACTCCATATTACTGTCCTGGTTACAGAACGGAGCAGATCATTCAATATTACTGTCCTGGTGACGGAACGGAGCAGATCACTCCATTTTACTGTCCTGGTTACAGAACGGAGCAGATCATTCCATATTACTGTCCTGGTGACGGAACGGAGCAGATCACTCCATATTACTGTCCTGGTGACAGAACGGAGCAGATCACTCCATATTACTGTCCTGGTGACCGAACGGAGCAGATCACTCTATATTACTGTCCTGGTGACGGAACGGAGCAGATCACTCCATATTACTGTCCTGGTGACAGAACGGAGCAGATCACTCCATATTACTGTCCTGGTGACAGAACGGAGTAGATCACTCTATATTACTGTCCTGGTGACAGAACGAAGCAGATCACTCCATATTACTGTCCTGGTGACAGAATGGAGCAGATCACTCTATATTACTGTCTTGGTGGCAGAACGGAGCAGATCACTCCATATTACTGTCCTGGTGCCAGAACGGAGCAGATCACTCCATATTACTGTCCTGGTGACAGAACGGAGCAGATCACTCCATATCACTGTCCTGGTGACAGAACGGGGCAGATCACTCCATATTACTGTCCTGGTGGCGGAACGGAGCAGATCACTCCATATTACTGTCCTGGTGACAGAACGGAGCAGATCACTCTATATTACTGTCCTGGTGACAGAACGGAGCAGATCACTCCATATTACTGTCCTGGTGACAGAACGGAGCAAATCACTCTATATTACTGTCCTGTTGGCAGAACGGAGCAGATCACTCCATATTACTGTCCTGGTGGCAGAACGGAGTAGATCACTCCATATTACTGTCCTGGTGACAGAACGGAGCAGATCACTCCATATCACTGTCCTGGTGACAGAACGGAGCAGATCACTCCATATTACTGTCTTGGTGGCGGAACGGAGCAGATCACTCCATATTACTGTCCTGGTGACAGAACGGAGTAGATCACTCCATATTACTGTCCTGGTGGCGGAACGGAGCAGATCACTCCATATTACTGTCCTGGTGACAGAACGGAGCAGATCACTCCATATCACTGTCCTGGTGATGGAACGGAGCAGATCACTCCATATTACTGTCCTGGTGGCGGAAACGAAGCAGATCACTCCATATTACTGTCCTGGTGACTGAACGAAGCAGATCACTCCATATTACTGTCCTGGTGACAGAACGGAGCAGATCACTCTATATTACTGTCCTGGTGGCAGAACGGAGCAGATCACTCCATATTACTGTCCTGGTGGCAGAACGGAGTAGATCACTCCATATTACTGTCCTGGTGACAGAAAGGAGCAGATCACTCCATATCACTGTCCTGGTGACAGAACGGAGCAGATCACTCCATATTACTGTCTTGGTGGCGGAACGGAGCAGATCAATCCATATTACTGTCCTGGTGACAGAACGGAGTAGATCACTCCATATTACTGTCCTGGTGGCGGAACGGAGCAGATCACTCCATATTACTGTCCTGGTGACAGAATGGAGCAGATCACTCCATATCACTGTCCTGGTGATGGAACGGAGCAGATCACTCCAAATTACTGTCCTGGTGGCGGAAACGAAGCAGATCACTCCATATTACTGTCCTGGTGACTGAACGA
This sequence comes from Oncorhynchus clarkii lewisi, assembly GCF_045791955.1. Taxonomy (NCBI): domain Eukaryota; kingdom Metazoa; phylum Chordata; class Actinopteri; order Salmoniformes; family Salmonidae; genus Oncorhynchus; species Oncorhynchus clarkii. The sequence continues at coordinate 100,829 of NW_027258020.1, forward strand.
AGCAGATCACTCCATATTACTGTCCTGGTGACAGAACGGAGCAGATCACTCTATATTACTGTCCTGGTGGAAGAACGGAGCAGATCACTCCATATTACTGTCCTGGTGGCAGAACGGAGTAGATCACTCCATATTACTGTCCTGGTGACAGAACGGAGCAGATCACTCCATATCACTGTCCTGGTGACAGAACGGAGCAGATCACTCCATATTACTGTCTTGGTGGCGGAACGGAGCAGATCACTCCATATTACTGTCCTGGTGACAGAACGGAGTAGATCACTCCATATAACTGTCCTGGTGGCGGAACGGAGCAGATCACTCCATATTACTGTCCTGGTGACAGAACGGAGCAGATCACTCCATATCACTGTCCTGGTGATGGAACGGAGCAGATCACTCCATATTACTGTCCTGGTGGCGGAAACGAAGCAGATCACTCCATATTACTGTCCTGGTGACTGAACGGAGCAGATCACTCCATATTACTGTCCTGGTGACAGAACGGAGCAGATCACTCCATATTACTGTCCTGGTGACGGAACGGAGCAGAGCACTCCATATTACTGTCCTGGTGACGGAATGGAGCAGATCACTCCATATTACTGTCCTGGTGACGGAACGGAGCAGATCACTCCATATTACTGTCCTGTTGTTGGAACGGAGCAGATCACTCCATATTACTGTCCTGTAGTTGGAACGGAGCAGATCACTCTATATTACTGTCCTGGTGACAGAACGGAGCAGATCACTCCATATTACTGTCCTGGTGGCGGAAACGAAGCAGATCACTCCATATTACTGTCCTGGTGACTGAACGGAGCAGATCACTCCATATTACTGTCCTGGTGACAGAACGGAGCAGATCACTCCATATTACTGTCCTGGTGACGGAACGGAGCAGAGCACTCCATATTACTGTCCTGGTGACGGAACGGAGCAGATCACTCCATATTACTGTCCTGGTGACGGAACGGAGCAGATCACTCCATATTACTGTCCTGTTGTTGGAACGGAGCAGATCACTCCATATTACTGTCCTGTAGTTGGAACGGAGCAGATCACTCTATATTACTGTCCTGGTGACAGAACGGAGCAGATCACTCCATATTACTGTCCTGGTGACAGAACGGAGCAGATCACTCCATATTACTGTCCTGGTGACAGAACGGAGCAGATCACTCCATATTACTGTCCTGGTGTTGGAACGGAGCAGACCACTCCATATTACTGTCCTGGTGACAGAACGGAGCAGATCACTCCATATTACTGTCCTGGTGACGGAACGGAGCAGATCACTCCATATTACTGTCCTGGTGACGGAACGGAGCAGATCACTCCATATTACTGTCCTGGTGACAGAATGGAGCAGATCACTCCATATTACTGTCCTGTTGGCAGAACAGAGCAGATCACTCCATATTACTGTCCTGGTGACAGAACGGAGCAGATCACTCCATATTACTGTCCTGGTGGCGGAACGGAGCAGATCACTCCATTATACTGTCCTGGTGACAGAACGGAGCAGATCACTCCATATTACTGTCCTGGTGACGGAACGGAGCAGATCACTCCATATTACTGTCCTGGTGGCGGAACGGAGCAGATCACTCCATATTACTGTCCTGGTGGCGGAACGGAGCAGATCACTCCATATTACTGTCCTGGTGACAGAACGGAGCAGATCACTCCATTTTACTGTCCTGGAGACAGAACGGAGCAGATCACTCCCTATTACTGTCCTGGTGACAGAACAGAGCAGATCACTCCATGTTACTGTCCTGGTGGCGGAACGGAGCAGATCACTCCATATTACTGTCCTGGTGACAGAACGGAGCAGATCACTCCATATTACTGTCCTGGTGACGGAACGGAGCAGATCACTCCATATTACTGTCCTGGTGACAGAACGGAGCAGATCACTCCATATTACTGTCCTGTTGTTGGAACGGAGCAGATCACTCCATATTACTGTCCTGTTGTTGGAACGGAGCAGATCACTCCATATTACTGTCCTGGTGACAGAACGGAGCAGATCACTCCATATTACTGTCCTGGTGATGGAACGGAGCAGATCACTCCATATTACTGTCCTGGTGACGGAACGGAGCAGATCACTCCATATTACTGTCCTGTTGTTGGACCGGAGCAGATCACTCCATATTACTGTCCTGGTGACGGAACGGAGCAGATCACTCCATATTACTGTCCTGGTGACGGAACGGAGCAGATCACTCCATATTACTGTCCTGGTGACGGAACGGAGCAGATCACTCCATATTACTGTCCCGGTGGCGGAACGGAGCAGATCACTCCATATTACTGTCCTGTTGTTGGATCGGAGCAGATCACTCTATATTACTGTCCTGGTGACGGAACGGAGCAGATCACTCCATATTACTGTCCTGGTGACAGAACGGAGCAGATCACTCCATATTACTGTCCTGGTGGCGGAATGGAGCAGATCACTCCATATTACTGTCCTGGTGACAGAACGGAGCAGATCACTCCATATTACTGTCCTGTTGTTGGAACGGAGCAGATCACTCCATATTACTGTCCTGTTGTTGGAACGGAGCAGATCACTCCATATTACTGTCCTGGTGACAGAACGGAGCAGATCACTCCATATTACTGTCCTGGTGACGGAACGGAGCAGATCACTCCATATTACTGTCCTGTTGTTGGACCGGAGCAGATCACTCCATATTACTGTCCTGGTGACGGAAGGGAGCAGATCACTCCATATTACTGTCCTGGTGACGGAACGGAGCAGATCACTCCATATTACTGTCCTGGTGACGGAACGGAGCAGATCACTCCATATTACTGTCCTGGTGGCGGAACGGAGCAGATCACTCCATATTACTGTCCTGTTGTTGGATCGGAGCAGATCACTCTATATTACTGTCCTGGTGACGGAACGGAGCAGATCACTCCATATTACTGTCCTGGTGACAGAACGGAGCAGATCATTCCATATTACTGTCCTGGTGACGGAACGGAGCAGATCACTCCATATTACTGTCCTGGTGACAGAACGGAGCAGATCACTCCATATTACTGTCCTGTTGTTGGACCGGAGCAGATCACTCCATATTACTGTCCTGGTGACAGAACGGAGCAGATCATTCCATATTACTGTCCTGTTGTTGGACCGGAGCAGATCACTCCATATTACTGTCCTGGTTACAGAACGGAGCAGATCATTAAATATTACTGTCCTGGTGACGGAACGGAGCAGATCACTCCATATTACTGTCCTGGTTACAGAACGGGGCAGATCATTCCATATTACTGTCCTGGTGACGGAACGGAGCAGATCACTCCATATTACTGTCCTGGTGACAGAACGGAGCAGATCACTCCATATTACTGTCCTGGTGACCGAACGGAGCAGATCACTCTATATTACTGTCCTGGTGACGGAACGGAGCAGATCACTCCATATTACTGTCCTGGTGACAGAACGGAGCAGATCACTCCATATTACTGTCCTGGTGACAGAACGGAGCAGATCACTCTATATTACTGTCCTGGTGCCAGAACGGAGAAGATCACTCCATATTACTGTCCTGGTGACAGAACGGAGCAGATCACTCCATATCACTGTCCTGGTGACAGAACGGAGCAGATCACTCCATATTACTGTCCTGGTGGCGGAACGGAGCAGATCACTCCATATTACTGTCCTGGTGACAGAACGGAGCAGATCACTCTGTATTACTGTCCTGGTGACAGAACGGAGCAGATCACTCCGTATTACTGTCCTGGTGACAGAACGGAGCAGATCACTCCATATTACTGTCCTGGTGGCAGAACGGAGCAGATCACTCCATATTACTGTCCTGGTGGCAGAACGGAGCAGATCACTCCATATTACTGTCCTGGTGGCAGAACGGAGTAGATCACTCCATATTACTGTCCTGGTGACAGAACGGAGCAGATCACTCCATATCACTGTCCTGGTGACAGAACGGAGCAGATCACTCCATATTACTGTCTTGGTGGCGGAACGGAGCAGATCACTCCATATTACTGTCCTGGTGACAGAACGGAGTAGATCACTCCATATTACTGTCCTGGTGGCGGAACGGAGCAGATCACTCCATATCACTGTCCTGGTGATGGAACGGAGCAGATCACTCCATATTACTGTCCTGGTGGCGGAAACGAAGCAGATCACTCCATATTACTGTCCTGGTGACTGAACGAAGCAGATCACTCCATATTACTGTCCTGGTGACAGAACGGAGCAGATCACTCTATATTACTGTCCTGGTGGAAGAACGGAGCAGATCACTCCATATTACTGTCCTGGTGGCAGAACGGAGTAGATCACTCCATATTACTGTCCTGGTGACAGAACGGAGCAGATCACTCCATATCACTGTCCTGGTGACAGAACGGAGCAGATCACTCCATATTACTGTCCTGGTGGCGGAACGGAGCAGATCACTCCATATTACTGTCCTGTTGTTGGATCGGAGCAGATCACTCTATATTACTGTCCTGGTGACGGAACGGAGCAGATCACTCCATATTACTGTCCTGGTGACAGAACGGAGCAGATCACTCCATATTACTGTCCTGGTGGCGGAATGGAGCAGATCACTCCATATTACTGTCCTGGTGACAGAACGGAGCAGATCACTCCATATTACTGTCCTGGTGACGGAACGGAGCAGATCACTCCATATTACTGTCCTGGTGACAGAACGGAGCAGATCACTCCATATTACTGTCCTGGTGACAGAACGGAGCAGATCACTCCATATTACTGTCCTGGTGACGGAACGGAGCAGATCACTCCATATTACTGTCCTGGTGACAGAACGGAGCAGATCACTCCATATTACTGTCCTGTTGTAGGAACGGAGCAGATCACTCCATATTACTGTCCTGTTGTTGGAACGGAGCAGATCACTCCATATTACTGTCCTGGTGACAGAACGGAGCAGATCACTCCATATTACTGTCCTGGTGACGGAACGGAGCAGATCACTCCATATTACTGTCCTGGTGACGGAACGGAGCAGATCACTCCATATTACTGTCCTGTTGTTGGACCGGAGCAGATCACTCCATATTACTGTCCTGGTGACGGAAGGGAGCAGATCACTCCATATTACTGTCCTGGTGACGGAACGGAGCAGATCACTCCATATTACTGTCCTGGTGGCGGAACGGAGCAGATCACTCCATATTACTGTCCTGGTGACAGAACGGAGCAGATCACTCTGTATTACTGTCCTGGTGACAGAACGGAGCAGATCACTCCGTATTACTGTCCTGGTGACAGAACGGAGCAGATCACTCCATATTACTGTCCTGGTGGCAGAACGGAGCAGATCACTCCATATTACTGTCCTGGTGGCAGAACGGAGCAGATCACTCCATATTACTGTCCTGGTGGCAGAACGGAGTAGATCACTCCATATTACTGTCCTGGTGACAGAACGGAGCAGATCACTCCATATCACTGTCCTGGTGACAGAACGGAGCAGATCACTCCATATTACTGTCTTGGTGGCGGAACGGAGCAGATCACTCCATATTACTGTCCTGGTGACAGAACGGAGTAGATCACTCCATATTACTGTCCTGGTGGCGGAACGGAGCAGATCACTCCATATCACTGTCCTGGTGATGGAACGGAGCAGATCACTCCATATTACTGTCCTGGTGGCGGAAACGAAGCAGATCACTCCATATTACTGTCCTGGTGACTGAACGAAGCAGATCACTCCATATTACTGTCCTGGTGACAGAACGGAGCAGATCACTCTATATTACTGTCCTGGTGGAAGAACGGAGCAGATCACTCCATATTACTGTCCTGGTGGCAGAACGGAGTAGATCACTCCATATTACTGTCCTGGTGACAGAACGGAGCAGATCACTCCATATCACTGTCCTGGTGACAGAACGGAGCAGATCACTCCATATTACTGTCCTGGTGGCGGAACGGAGCAGATCACTCCATATTACTGTCCTGTTGTTGGATCGGAGCAGATCACTCTATATTACTGTCCTGGTGACGGAACGGAGCAGATCACTCCATATTACTGTCCTGGTGACAGAACGGAGCAGATCACTCCATATTACTGTCCTGGTGGCGGAATGGAGCAGATCACTCCATATTACTGTCCTGGTGACAGAACGGAGCAGATCACTCCATATTACTGTCCTGGTGACGGAACGGAGCAGATCACTCCATATTACTGTCCTGGTGACAGAACGGAGCAGATCACTCCATATTACTGTCCTGGTGACAGAACGGAGCAGATCACTCCATATTACTGTCCTGGTGACGGAACGGAGCAGATCACTCCATATTACTGTCCTGGTGACAGAACGGAGCAGATCACTCCATATTACTGTCCTGTTGTTGGAACGGAGCAGATCACTCCATATTACTGTCCTGTTGTTGGAACGGAGCAGATCACTCCATATTACTGTCCTGGTGACAGAACGGAGCAGATCACTCCATATTACTGTCCTGGTGACGGAACGGAGCAGATCACTCCATATTACTGTCCTGGTGACGGAACGGAGCAGATCACTCCATATTACTGTCCTGTTGTTGGACCGGAGCAGATCACTCCATATTACTGTCCTGGTGACGGAAGGGAGCAGATCACTCCATATTACTGTCCTGGTGACGGAACGGAGCAGATCACTCCATATTACTGTCCTGGTGACGGAACGGAGCAGATCACTCCATATTACTGTCCTGGTGTCGGAACGGAGCAGATCACTCCATATTACTGTCCTGTTGTTGGATCGGAGCAGATCACTCTATATTACTGTCCTGGTGACGGAACGGAGCAGATCACTCCATATTACTGTCCTGGTGACAGAACGGAGCAGATCATTCCATATTACTGTCCTGGTGACGGAACGGAGCAGATCACTCCATATTACTGTCCTGGTGACAGAACGGAGCAGATCACTCCATATTACTGTCCTGTTGTTGGACCGGAGCAGATCACTCCATATTACTGTCCTGGTGACAGAACGGAGCAGATCATTCCATATTACTGTCCTGTTGTTGGACCGGAGCAGATCACTCCATATTACTGTCCTGGTTACAGAACGGAGCAGATCATTAAATATTACTGTCCTGGTGACGGAACGGAGCAGATCACTCCATATTACTGTCCTGGTTACAGAACGGGGCAGATCATTCCATATTACTGTCCTGGTGACGGAACGGAGCAGATCACTCCATATTACTGTCCTGGTGACAGAACGGAGCAGATCACTCCATATTACTGTCCTGGTGACCGAACGGAGCAGATCACTCTATATTACTGTCCTGGTGACGGAACGGAGCAGATCACTCCATATTACTGTCCTGGTGACAGAACGGAGCAGATCACTCCATATTACTGTCCTGGTGACAGAACGGAGCAGATCACTCCATATTACTGTCCTGGTGACAGAACGGAGCAGATCACTCCATATCACTGTCCTGGTGACAGAACGGAGCAGATCACTCCATATTACTGTCCTGGTGGCGGAACGGAGCAGATCACTCCATATTACTGTCCTGGTGACAGAACGGAGCAGATCACTCTGTATTACTGTCCTGGTGACAGAACGGAGCAGATCACTCCGTATTACTGTCCTGGTGACAGAACGGAGCAGATCACTCCATATTACTGTCCTGGTGGCAGAACGGAGCAGATCACTCCATATTACTGTCCTGGTGGCAGAACGGAGCAGATCACTCCATATTACTGTCCTGGTGGCAGAACGGAGTAGATCACTCCATATTACTGTCCTGGTGACAGAACGGAGCAGATCACTCCATATCACTGTCCTGGTGACAGAACGGAGCAGATCACTCCATATTACTGTCTTGGTGGCGGAACGGAGCAGATCACTCCATATTACTGTCCTGGTGACAGAACGGAGTAGATCACTCCATATTACTGTCCTGGTGGCGGAACGGAGCAGATCACTCCATATCACTGTCCTGGTGATGGAACGGAGCAGATCACTCCATATTACTGTCCTGGTGGCGGAAACGAAGCAGATCACTCCATATTACTGTCCTGGTGACTGAACGAAGCAGATCACTCCATATTACTGTCCTGGTGACAGAACGGAGCAGATCACTCTATATTACTGTCCTGGTGGAAGAACGGAGCAGATCACTCCATATTACTGTCCTGGTGGCAGAACGGAGTAGATCACTCCATATTACTGTCCTGGTGACAGAACGGAGCAGATCACTCCATATCACTGTCCTGGTGACAGAACGGAGCAGATCACTCCATATTACTGTCCTGGTGGCGGAACGGAGCAGATCACTCCATATTACTGTCCTGTTGTTGGATCGGAGCAGATCACTCTATATTACTGTCCTGGTGACGGAACGGAGCAGATCACTCCATATTACTGTCCTGGTGACAGAACGGAGCAGATCACTCCATATTACTGTCCTGGTGGCGGAATGGAGCAGATCACTCCATATTACTGTCCTGGTGACAGAACGGAGCAGATCACTCCATATTACTGTCCTGGTGACGGAACGGAGCAGATCACTCCATATTACTGTCCTGGTGACAGAACGGAGCAGATCACTCCATATTACTGTCCTGTTGTTGGAACGGAGCAGATCACTCCATATTACTGTCCTGTTGTTGGAACGGAGCAGATCACTCCATATTACTGTCCTGGTGACAGAACGGAGCAGATCACTCCATATTACTGTCCTGGTGACGGAACGGAGCAGATCACTCCATATTACTGTCCTGGTGACGGAACGGAGCAGATCACTCCATATTACTGTCCTGTTGTTGGACCGGAGCAGATCACTCCATATTACTGTCCTGGTGACGGAAGGGAGCAGATCACTCCATATTACTGTCCTGGTGACGGAACGGAGCAGATCACTCCATATTACTGTCCTGGTGACGGAACGGAGCAGATCACTCCATATTACTGTCCTGGTGACGGAACGGAGCAGATCACTCCATATTACTGTCCTGGTGGCGGAACGGAGCAGATCACTCCATATTACTGTCCTGTTGTTGGATCGGAGCAGATCACTCTATATTACTGTCCTGGTGACGGAACGGAGCAGATCACTCCATATTACTGTCCTGGTGACAGAACGGAGCAGATCATTCCATATTACTGTCCTGGTGACGGAACGGAGCAGATCACTCCATATTACTGTCCTGGTGACAGAACGGAGCAGATCACTCCATATTACTGTCCTGTTGTTGGACCGGAGCAGATCACTCCATATTACTGTCCTGGTGACAGAACGGAGCAGATCATTCCATATTACTGTCCTGTTGTTGGACCGGAGCAGATCACTCCATAGTACTGTCCTGGTTACAGAACGGAGCAGATCATTAAATATTACTGTCCTGGTGACGGAACGGAGCAGATCACTCCATATTACTGTCCTGGTTACAGAACGGGGCAGATCATTCCATATTACTGTCCTGGTGACGGAACGGAGCAGATCACTCCATATTACTGTCCTGGTGACAGAACGGAGCAGATCACTCCATATTACTGTCCTGGTGACCGAACGGAGCAGATCACTCTATATTACTGTCCTGGTGACGGAACGGAGCAGATCACTCCATATTACTGTCCTGGTGACAGAACGGAGCAGATCACTCCATATTACTGTCCTGGTGACAGAACGGAGCAGATCACTCTATATTACTGTCCTGGTGCCAGAACGGAGCAGATCACTCCATATTACTGTCCTGGTGACAGAACGGAGCAGATCACTCCATATCACTGTCCTGGTGACAGAACGGAGCAGATCACTCCATATTACTGTCCTGGTGGCGGAACGGAGCAGATCACTCCATATTACTGTCCTGGTGACAGAACGGAGCAGATCACTCTGTATTACTGTCCTGGTGACAGAACGGAGCAGATCACTCCATATTACTGTCCTGGTGACAGAACGGAGCAGATCACTCCATATTACTGTCCTGGTGGCAGAACGGAGCAGATCACTCCATATTACTGTCCTGGTGGCAGAACGGAGTAGATCACTCCATATTACTGTCCTGGTGACAGAACGGAGCAGATCACTCCATATCACTGTCCTGGTGACAGAACGGAGCAGATCACTCCATATTACTGTCTTGGTGGCGGAACGGAGCAGATCACTCCATATTACTGTCCTGGTGACAGAACGGAGTAGATCACTCCATATTACTGTCCTGGTGGCGGAACGGAGCAGATCACTCCATATCACTGTCCTGGTGATGGAACGGAGCAGATCACTCCATATTACTGTCCTGGTGGCGGAAACGAAGCAGATCACTCCATATTACTGTCCTGGTGACTGAACGAAGCAGATCACTCCATATTACTGTCCTGGTGACAGAACGGAGCAGATCACTCTATATTACTGTCCTGGTGGAAGAACGGAGCAGATCACTCCATATTACTGTCCTGGTGGCAGAACGGAGTAGATCACTCCATATTACTGTCCTGGTGACAGAACGGAGCAGATCACTCCATATCACTGTCCTGGTGACAGAACGGAGCAGATCACTCCATATTACTGTCTTGGTGGCGGAACGGAGCAGATCACTCCATATTACTGTCCTTTTGACAGAACGGAGTAGATCACTCCATATTACTGTCCTGGTGGCGGAACGGAGCAGATCACTCCATATTACTTTCCTGGTGACAGAACGGAGCAGATCACTCCATATCACTGTCCTGGTGATGGAACGGAGCAGTTCACTCCATATTACTGTCCTGGTGGCGGAAACGAAGCAGATCACTCCATATTACTGTCCTGGTGACTGAACGGAGCAGATCACTCCATATTACTGTCCTGGTGACAGAATGGAGCAGATCACTCCATATTACTGTCCTGGTGACGGAACGGAGCAGATCACTCCATATTACTGTCCTGTTGTTGGAACGGAGCAGATCACTCCATATTACTGTCCTGTTGTTGGAACGGAGCAGATCACTCTATATTACTGTCTTGGTGGCAGAACGGAGCAGATCACTCCATATTACTGTCCTGGTGCCAGAATGGAGCAGATCACTCCATATTACTGTCCTGGTGACAGAACGGAGCAGATCACTCCATATCACTGTCCTGGTGACAGAACGGAGCAGATCACTCCATATTACTGTCCTGGTGGCGGAACGGAGCAGATCACTCCATATTACTGTCCTGGTGACAGAACGGAGCAGATCACTCTATATTACTGTCCTGGTGACAGAACGGAGCAGATCACTCCATATTACTGTCCTGGTGACAGAACGGAGCAGATCACTCTATATTACTGTCCTGGTGGCAGAACGGAGCAGATCACTCCATATTACTGTCCTGGTGGCAGAACGGAGTAGATCACTCCATATTACTGTCCTGGTGACAGAACGGAGCAGATCACTCCATATCACTGTCCTGGTGACAGAACGGAGTAGATCACTCCATATTACTGTCCTGGTGGCGGAACGGAGCAGATCACTCCATATTACTGTCCTGGTGACAGAACGGAGCAGATCACTCCATATCACTGTCCTGGTGATGGAACGGAGCAGATCACTCCATATTACTGTCATGGTGGCGGAAACGAAGCAGATCACTCCATATTACTGTCCTGGTGACTGAACGAAGCAGATCACTCCATATTACTGTCCTGGTGACAGAACGGAGCAGATCACTCTATATTACTGTCCTGGTGGAAGAACGGAGCAGATCACTCCATATTACTGTCCTGGTGGCAGAACGGAGTAGATCACTCCATATTACTGTCCTGGTGACAGAACGGAGCAGATCACTCCATATCACTGTCCTGGTGACAGAACGGAGCAGATCACTCCATATTACTGTCTTGGTGGCGGAACGGAGCAGATCACTCCATATTACTGTCCTGGTGACAGAACGGAGTAGATCACTCCATATTACTGTCCTGGTGGCGGAACGGAGCAGATCACTCCATATTACTGTCCTGGTGACAGAACGGAGCAGATCACTCCATATCACTGTCCTGGTGATGGAACGGATCAGATCACTCCATATTACTGTCCTGGTGGCGGAAACGAAGCAGATCACTCCATATTACTGTCCTGGTGACTGAACGGAGCAGATCACTCCATATTACTGTCCTGTTGTTGGAACGGAGCAGATCACTCCATATTACTGTCCTGTAGTTGGAACGGAGCAGATCACTCTATATTACTGTCCTGGTGACAGAACGGAGCAGATCACTCCATATTACTGTCCTGTTGTTGGAACGGAGCAGATCACTCCATATTACTGTCCTGGTGACAGAACGGAGCAGATCCCTCCATATTACTGTCCTGGTGACGGAACGGAGCAGATCACTCCACATTACTGTCCTGGTGACAGAACGGAGCAGATCACTCCATATTACTGTCCTGGTGTTGGAACGGAGCAGATCACTCCATATTACTGTCCTGGTGACAGAACGGAGCAGATCACTCCATATTACTGTCCTGGTGACGGAACGGAGCAGATCACTCCATATTACTGTCCTGGTGACGGAACGGAGCAGATCACTCCATTATACTGTCCTGGTGACAGAACGGAGCAGATCACTCCATATTACTGTCCTGGTGACGGAACGGAGCAGATCACTCCATATTACTGTCCTGGTGGCGGAACGGAGCAGATCACTCCATATTACTGTCCTGGTGGCGGAACGGAGCAGATCACTCCATATTACTGTCCTGGTGACAGAACGGAGCAGATCACTCCATTTTACTGTCCTGGAGACAGAACGGAGCAGATCACTCCCTATTACTGTCCTGGTGACAGAACGGAGCAGATCACTCCATATTACTGTCCTGGTGGCGGAACGGAGCAGATCACTCCATATTACTGTCCTGGTGACAGAACGGAGCAGATCACTCCATATTACTGTCCTGGTGACGGAACGGAGCAGATCACTCCATATTACTGTCCTGGTGACATAACGGAGCAGATCACTCCATATTACTGTCCTGTTGTTGGAACGGAGCAGATCACTCCATATTACTGTCCTGTTGTTGGAACGGAGCAGATCACTCCATATTACTGTCCTGGTGACAGAACGGAGCAGATCACTCCATATTACTGTCCTGGTGATGGAACGGAGCAGATCACTCCATATTACTGTCCTGGTGACGGAACGGAGCAGATCACTCCATATTACTGTCCTGTTGTTGGACCGGAGCAGATCACTCCATATTACTGTCCTGGTGACGGAACGGAGCAGATCACTCCATATTACTGTCCTGGTGACGGAACGGAGCAGATCACTCCATATTACTGTCCTGGTGACGGAACGGAGCAGATCACTCCATATTACTGTCCTGGTGGCGGAACGGAGCAGATCACTCCATATTACTGTCCTGGTGACGGAACGGAGCAGATCACTCCATATTACTGTCCTGGTGGCGGAACGGAGCAGATCACTCCATATTACTGTCCTGTTGTTGGATCGGAGCAGATCACTCTATATTACTGTCCTGGTGACGGAACGGAGCAGATCACTCCATATTACTGTCCTGGTGACAGAACGGAGCAGATCACTCCATATTACTGTCCTGGTGGCGGAATGGAGCAGATCACTCCATATTACTGTCCTGGTGACAGAACGGAGCAGATCACTCCATATTACTGTCCTGGTGACGGAACGGAGCAGATCACTCCATATTACTGTCCTGGTGACAGAACGGAGCAGATCACTCCATATTACTGTCCTGTTGTTGGAACGGAGCAGATCACTCCATATTACTGTCCTGTTGTTGGAACGGAGCAGATCACTCCATATTACTGTCCTGGTGACAGAACGGAGCAGATCACTCCATATTACTGTCCTGGTGACGGAACGGAGCAGATCACTCCATATTACTGTCCTGGTGACGGAACGGAGCAGATCACTCCATATTACTGTCCTGTTGTTGGACCGGAGCAGATCACTCCATATTACTGTCCTGGTGACGGAACGGAGCAGATCACTCCATATTACTGTCCTGGTGACGGAACGGAGCAGATCACTCCATATTACTGTCCTGGTGACGGAACGGAGCAGATCACTCCATATTACTGTCCTGGTGGCGGAACGGAGCAGATCACTCCATATTACTGTCCTGTTGTTGGATCGGAGCAGATCACTCTATATTACTGTCCTGGTGACGGAACGGAGCAGATCACTCCATATTACTGTCCTGGTGACAGAACGGAGCAGATAATTCCATATTACTGTCCTGGTGACGGAACGGAGCAGATCACTCCATATTACTGTCCTGGTGACAGAACGGAGCAGATCACTCCATATTACTGTCCTGTTGTTGGACCGGAGCAGATCACTCCATATTACTGTCCTGGTGACAGAACGGAGCAGATCATTCCATATTACTGTCCTGTTGTTGGACCGGAGCAGATCACTCCATATTACTGTCCTGGTTACAGAACGGAGCAGATCATTAAATATTACTGTCCTGGTGACGGAACGGAGCAGATCACTCCATATTACTGTCCTGGTTACAGAACGGGGCAGATCATTCCATATTACTGTCCTGGTGACGGAACGGAGCAGATCACTCCATATTACTGTCCTGGTGACAGAACGGAGCAGATCACTCCATATTACTGTCCTGGTGACCGAACGGAGCAGATCACTCTATATTACTGTCCTGGTGACGGAACGGAGCAGATCACTCCATATTACTGTCCTGGTGACAGAACGGAGCAGATCACTCCATATTACTGTCCTGGTGACAGAACGGAGCAGATCACTCTATATTACTGTCCTGGTGCCAGAACGGAGCAGATCACTCCATATTACTGTCCTGGTGACAGAACGGAGCAGATCACTCCATATCACTGTCCTGGTGACAGAACGGAGCAGATCACTCCATATTACTGTCCTGGTGGCGGAACGGAGCAGATCACTCCATATTACTGTCCTGGTGACAGAACGGAGCAGATCACTCTATATTACTGTCCTGGTGACAGAACGGAGCAGATCACTCCATATTACTGTCCTGGTGACAGAACGGAGCAGATCACTCCATATTACTGTCCTGGTGGCAGAACGGAGCAGATCACTCCATATTACTGTCCTGGTGGCAGAACGGAGTAGATCACTCCATATTACTGTCCTGGTGACAGAACGGAGCAGATCACTCCATATCACTGTCCTGGTGACAGAACGGAGCAGATCACTCCATATTACTGTCTTGGTGGCGGAACGGAGCAGATCACTCCATATTACTGTCCTGGTGACAGAACGGAGTAGATCACTCCATATTACTGTCCTGGTGGCGGAACGGAGCAGATCACTCCATATCACTGTCCGGGTGATGGAACGGAGCAGATCACTCCATATTACTGTCCTGGTGGCGGAAACGAAGCAGATCACTCCATATTACTGTCCTGGTGACTGAACGAAGCAGATCACTCCATATTACTGTCCTGGTGACAGAACGGAGCAGATCACTCTATATTACTGTCCTGGTGGAAGAACGGAGCAGATCACTCCATATTACTGTCCTGGTGGCAGAACGGAGTAGATCACTCCATATTACTGTCCTGGTGACAGAACGGAGCAGATCACTCCATATCACTGTCCTGGTGACAGAACGGAGCAGATCACTCCATATTACTGTCTTGGTGGCGGAACGGAGCAGATCACTCCATATTACTGTCCTGGTGACAGAACGGAGTAGATCACTCCATATTACTGTCCTGGTGACGGAACGGAGCAGATCACTCCATATTACTGTCCTGGTGACAGAACGGAGCAGATCACTCCATATCACTGTCCTGGTGATGGAACGGAGCAGATCACTCCATATTACTGTCCTGGTGGCGGAAACGAAGCAGATCACTCCATATTACTGTCCTGGTGACTGAACGGAGCAGATCACTCCATATTACTGTCCTGGTGACAGAACGGAGCAGATCACTCCATATTACTGTCCTGGTGACGGAACGGAGCAGATCACTCCATATTACTGTCCTGTTGTTGGAACGGAGCAGATCACTCCATATTACTGTCCTGTTGTTGGAACGGAGCAGATCACTCTATATTACTGTCTTGGTGGCAGAACGGAGCAGATCACTCCATATTACTGTCCTGGTGCCAGAATGGAGCAGATCACTCCATATTACTGTCCTGGTGACAGAACGGAGCAGATCACTCCATATCACTGTCCTGGTGACAGAACGGAGCAGATCACTCCATATTACTGTCCTGGTGGCAGAACGGAGTAGATCACTCCATATTACTGTCCTGGTGACAGAACGGAGCAGATCACTCCATATCACTGTCCTGGTGACAGAACGGAGTAGATCACTCCATATTACTGTCCTGGTGGCGGAACGGAGCAGATCACTCCATATTACTGTCCTGGTGACAGAACGGAGCAGATCACTCCATATCACTGTCCTGGTGATGGAACGGAGCAGATCACTCCATATTACTGTCATGGTGGCGGAAACGAAGCAGATCACTCCATATTACTGTCCTGGTGACTGAACGAAGCAGATCACTCCATATTACTGTCCTGGTGACAGAACGGAGCAGATCACTCCATATCACTGTCCTGGTGACAGAACGGAGCAGATCACTCCATATTACTGTCCTGGTGGCGGAACGGAGCAGATCACTCCATATTGCTGTCCTGGTGACAGAACGGAGCAGATCACTCTATATTACTGTCCTGGTGACAGAACGGAGCAGATCACTCCATATTACTGTCCTGGTGACAGAACGGAGCAGATCACTCCATATTACTGTCCTGGTGGCAGAACGGAGCAGATCACTCCATATTACTGTCCTGGTGGCAGAACGGAGTAGATCACTCCATATTACTGTCCTGGTGACAGAACGGAGCAGATCACTCCATATCACTGTCCTGGTGACAGAACGGAGTAGATCACTCCATATTACTGTCCTGGTGGCGGAACGGAGCAGATCACTCCATATTACTGTCCTGGTGACAGAACGGAGCAGATCACTCCATATCACTGTCCTGGTGATGGAACGGAGCAGATCACTCCATATTACTGTCATGGTGGCGGAAACGAAGCAGATCACTCCATATTACTGTCCTGGTGACTGAACGAAGCAGATCACTCCATATTACTGTCCTGGTGACAGAACGGAGCAGATCACTCTATATTACTGTCCTGGTGGAAGAACGGAGCAGATCACTCCATATTACTGTCCTGGTGGCAGAACGGAGTAGATCACTCCATATTACTGTCCTGGTGACAGAACGGAGCAGATCACTCCATATCACTGTCCTGGTGACAGAACGGAGCAGATCACTCCATATTACTGTCTTGGTGGCGGAACGGAGCAGATCACTCCATATTACTGTCCTGGTGACAGAACGGAGCAGATCACTCCATATCACTGTCCTGGTGATGGAACGGATCAGATCACTCCATATTACTGTCCTGGTGGCGGAAACGAAGCAGATCACTCCATATTACTGTCCTGGTGACTGAACGGAGCAGATCACTCCATATTACTGTCCTGTTGTTGGAACGGAGCAGATCACTCCATATTACTGTCCTGTAGTTGGAACGGAGCAGATCACTCTATATTACTGTCCTGGTGACAGAACGGAGCAGATCACTCCATATTACTGTCCTGTTGTTGGAACGGAGCAGATCACTCCATATTACTGTCCTGGTGACAGAACGGAGCAGATCCCTCCATATTACTGTCCTGGTGACGGAACGGAGCAGATCACTCCACATTACTGTCCTGGTGACAGAACGGAGCAGATCACTCCATATTACTGTCCTGGTGTTGGAACGGAGCAGATCACTCCATATTACTGTCCTGGTGACAGAACGGAGCAGATCACTCCATATTACTGTCCTGGTGACGGAACGGAGCAGATCACTCCATATTACTGTCCTGGTGACGGAACGGAGCAGATCACTCCATATTACTGTCCTGGTGACGGAACGGAGCAGATCACTCCATATTACTGTCCTGGTGGCAGAACGGAGCAGATCACTCCATATTACTGTCCTGGTGACAGAACGGAGCAGATCACTCCATATTACTGTCCTGGTGGCGGAACGGAGCAGATCACTCCATATTACTGTCCTGGTGGCGGAACGGAGCAGATCACTCCATATTACTGTCCTGGTGACGGAACGGAGCAGATCACTCCATATTACTGTCCTGTTGTTGGAACGGAGCAGATCACTCCATATTACTGTCCTGGTGACAGAACGGAGCAGATCACTCCATATTACTGTCAGTAAAATGTCAAATCAACACGGAGGCTCATTAATCTGGCGGCCCCCGAACACCATTTACTCTGACTAGGAGCTGTTACACACAGAACAGCACTCTGACTAGGAGCTATTATACAGAGAACAGCACTCTGACTAGAATCTGTTACACACAGAACAGCACTCTGACTAGGAGCTATTATACACAGAACAGCACTCTGACTAGAATCTGTTACACACAGAACAGCACTCTGACTAGGAGCTATTATACACAGAACAGCACTCTGACTAGAATCTGTTACACACAGAACAGCACTCTGACTAGAATCTGTTATACACATAACAGCACTCTGACTAGAATCTGTTACACACAGAACAGCACTCTGACTAGAATCTGTTACACACAGAACAGCACTCTGACTAGAAGCTATTATACACAGAACAGCACTCTGACTAGAATCTGTTACACACAGAACAGCACTCTGACTAGAATCTGTTACACACAGAACAGCACTCTGACTAGAATCTGTTACACACAGAACAGCACTCTGACTAGAATCTGTTATACACAGAACAGCACTCTGACTAGGAGCTATTATACACAGAACAGTACTCTGACTAGGAGCTATTATACACAGAACAGCACTCTGACTCGGAGCTATTAAACACAGAGCAGCACTCTGACTCTGAGCTATTATACACAGAACAGTACTCTGACTATGAGCTATTAAACACAGAACAGCACTCTGACTCGGAGCTATTATACACAGAACAGCACTTTGACTAGGAGCTGTTATACACAGAACAGCACTCTGACTAGTAGCTATTATACACAGAACAGCACTTTGACTAGGAGCTGTTATACACAGAACAGCACTCTGACTAGGAGGTGTTATACACAGAACAGCACTCTGACTAGGAGGTGTTATACACAGAACAGAACTCTGACTAGGAGGTGTTATACACAGAACAGAACTCTGACTAGGAGGTGTTATACACAGAACAGAACTCTGACTAGGAGGTGTTATACACAGAACAGAACTCTGACTAGGAGGTGTTATACACAGAACAGAACTCTGACTAGGAGGTGTTATACACAGAACAGAACTCTGACTAGGAGGTGTTATACACAGAACAGCACTCTGACTAGGAGGTGTTACACACAGAACAGCACTCTGACTAGGAGCTGTTATACACAGAACAGCACTCTGACTAGGACCTATCAGGAGCACTAGAGAGCGTGCTATGGAATAAATGTGTTTTGTTTGAGCTCCACTCAATGTTGATGGTAATATGACAAAAGTAAAAGGCATCATTAAAAGGGGGCTTTTATCCAAGATCATTTGGATAAGACAGAAAACGAACCAATGTCAACATCGAGGAGTTAGCTGAAGATGCTAGCTGCCAAGAGCTCCCCACAGAACCTACTCCAAGTGACCCACTGGCCGCTATAAACTCACTAAGCTAAAAGGTGGACACAAGGTTGGCTGATATCTCAAAGAGCATTGGGACTTTGTCTGAAACTGTGAAGGCAACCAAGGGCAGGGTGCATGAGGTCGATTTGTCTGAAACTGTGAAGGCAACCAAGGGCAGGGTGCATGAGGTTGATTTGTCTGAAACTGTGAAGGCAACCAAGGGCAGGGTGCATGAGGTTGATTTGTCTGAAACTGTGAAGGCAACCAAGGGCAGGGTGCATGAGGTTGATTTGTCTGAAACTGTGAAGGCAAACTAGGGCAAGGAGTCTGAGGTCGATTTGTCTGAAACTGTGAAGGCAACCAAGGGCAGGGAGGTTTTCTGGGCTAACAATGTAATAAATAATACATAAAAATAAAAAAAAACGATATAGTTTCCTTCGGACTCGAAGAGAAGCGACCGTCTCTGTCGGCGCCATCTTGCGTGAGTGATCTATGGAGCTTAAATAAATTCAGTAGTACTGCCTCCTGCCGACTCCTCTCTACACCAGTGATAAAACCACATAAATGATTAGCGAGACAGCTAAGGCATGTACAGGCATCTAGAGATATTCCTAAAATTAAAGACCAGAATGGTAAAATAGTAAGAGATCCGTAGGATATTGATGAAAGCTTGGCACAATTTTACTCAGAGCTACAGTATCTCACTCTACAGTATCTCACTCTACAGTATCTCACTCTACTGTATCTCACTCTACAGTATCTCACTCTACAGTATCTCACTCTACAGTATCTCACTCTACTGTACACCAATCTACAGTATCTCACTCTACTGTACACCAATCTACAGTATCTCACTCTACAGTATCTCACTCTACAGTATCTCACCCGACAGTATCTCACCCGACAGTACTACTCTATATAAATCTACTGTATCTCACTCTACTGTATTTCACTCTACTGTATCACAATCTACTGTATATCAATCTACTGTATCTCACTTTACAGTATATCACTCTACTGTATCGCAATCTACTGTATATCAACCTACAGTATCTCACTCTACAGTATATCAATCTACTGTATATCAATCTACAGTATATCAATCTACTGTATATCACTCTACAGTATATCAATCTACTGTATATCACTCTACAGTATATCAATCTACTGTATATCACTCTACAGTATATCAATCTACTGTATCTCACTATACAGTATATCACTCTACTGTATCGCATTCTACTGTATATCAACCTACAGTATATCAATCTACTGTATATCACTCTACAGTATATCAATCTACTGTATATCACTCTACAGTATATCAATCTACTGTATATCACTCTACAGTATATCAATCTACTGTATATCACTCAACTGTATATCAATCTACTGTATATCAATCTACTGTTTATCAATCTACTGTATATCAATCTACTGTTTATCAATCTACTGTATATCAATCTACTGTATATCAATCTACTGTATATCACTCTACTCTATATCAATCTACTGTAAATCAATTTAAATTCGATGCTACTGATCCACAAACTACGAAACGCCTTCTCACTGAATGTGATCTTCCTAAACGAGACAAGGGGGTAGCGGCTGCACTCGATGCCGGGATAACTTTAGAGGAGATTACTGCAGTGATAGCACAATTTCCAAACAGCAAGGCCTCTGTCCCCGATGGATATGTAATAGAATTCTATAAGAAGTACTGTGCCAGTCTAGCTCCACTTACGTTGTGAATGTTTAAACATTCCAAAGAAAATGCCAAACTATCACAAACAATCTATCAGGCTACAGTACTATAGCACTGATCCTGAAAAAAAGATAGAGATTCCATGGAGATGTTGTTTTATCGCCCCGGGCCATAGCTCCGTATAGAAAATAAAGTGTTGACAAAGATATTGGCAAACCGATTGAAAGAATACATAAACTCAGCAAAAAAAAGAAACGTCCCTTTTCAGGATCCTGTCATTCAAAGATATTTTGTAAAAAAAATCCAAATAACTTCACAGATTTTCATTGTAAAGGGTTTAAACACTGTTTCCCATGCTTGTTCAATGAACCATAAACAATTAATGATCATGCACCTGTGGAACGGTCGTTAAGACACTAACAGCTTACAGACGGTAGGCAATTAAGGTCACAGTAATGAAAACTTAGGACACTAAAGAGGCCTTTCTACTGACTCTGAAAAACACCAAAAGAAAGATGCCCAGGCTCCCTGTCCATCTGCGTGAACGTGCCTTTGGCATGCTGCAAGGAGGCTTGAGGACTGCAGATGTGGCCAGGGCAATACATTGCAATGTTCATACTGTGAGATGCCTAAGACAGCGCTACAGGGAGACAGGACGGACAGCAGATCGTCCTCGCAGTGGCAGACCACATGTAACAACTCCTGCACAGGATCGGTACATCCGAACATCACACCTGCGGGACAGGTACAGGATGGCAACAACAACTGCCCGAGTTACACCAGGAACGCACAAGCCCTCCATCAGTGCTCAGACCGTCCGCAATAGGCTGAGAGAGGCTGAACTGAGGGCTTGTAGGCCTGTTGTAAGGTAGGTCCTCACAAGACATCACCGGCAACAACATCGCCTATGGGCACAAACCCAACGTCGCTGGACCAGACAGGACTGGCAAAAAGTGCTCTTCACTGACGAGTCGCGGTTTTGTCACATCAGGGATAATGGTCGGATTCGTGTTTATTGTCGAAGGAATGAGCGTTACACCGAGGCCTGTACTCTGGAGAGGGATCGATTTGGAGGTGGAGGGTCTGTCATGGTCTGAGTGTCACAGCATCATCGGACTAAGCTTTTTGTCATTGCAGGCAATCTCAACGCTGTGCGTTACAGGGAAGACACCCTCCTCCCTCATGTGGTACCCTTCCTGCAGGCTCATCCTGACATGACCTTCCAGCATGACAATGCCATACAGCCATACTATTCGTTCTGTGCGTGATTTCCTTGCAAGATACGAATTTCAGTGTTCTGCCATGGCCAGCGAAGAGCCCGAATCTCAATCGCATTGAGCACGTCTGGGACCTGTTGGATCGAAGGGTGAGGGCTAGGGCCATTCCCCCCAGAAATGTCTGGGAACTTGCAGGTGCCTTGGTGGAAGAGTGGGGTAACATCTCACAGCAAGAACTGGCAAATTTGGTGCAGTCCACGAGGAGGAGATGCACAGCAGCCCTTAATGCAGCTGGTGGCCACACCAGATACTGACTGTTACTTTTGATTTTGACCCCCTCCGTTTGTTCAGGGACACATTATTCAATTTCTGTTATTCACATGTCTGTGGAACTTGTTCAGTTTATGTCTCAGTTGTTGAATCTTGTTATGTTCATACAAATATTTACACATGTTAAGTTTGTTGAAAATATCACAGTGAGAGGATGTTTTCTTTTTTGCTGATTTTATGTCTGACGTCATACACCCTGACCAGACAGGTTTTATCCCGGGCCAACATATATACTACAATCTGAGATGCCTTTTCAACGTAATGTATCACGATCATAAGGTTGAGGGAGTGGTAATAGCTCTTGATGCAGAGAAGGCGTTTGATCAGATTGAGTGGAAGTAAGTATATGATGTCGGTTCTGGAGGATATGATGTCGGTTCTGGAGGATATGATGTCGGTTCTGGAGGACATTATGTCAGTTCTGGAGTATATGATGTCGGTTCTGGAGTATATGATGTCGGTTCTGGAGGATATGATGTCGGTTCTGGAGGACATGATGTCGGTTCTTTTGGATAAGAATTATTTATGCACACCCAATGGCATCCGTGGTAACCAATCAGGAGATGTCCCAGTCATTCCGACTGTTCAAAGGCTGTCGACAGGGGTGCCCTCTTTCGCCTGCTCTCTTCGTTATAGCCATGGAACCCCTCACTACTCTCATTCGTGTACGTGATGATATTGCTCCCGTTAAGATAAAAAGACACGCAGCACAAAATCTCCCTCTATGCAGACGATGTTCTTTTGATTTTATCCAAGCCTAAGACTTCTATTCCCCCCTTACTTAACTTGATAAATACATTTGGCTCCTTCTCTGGATATAAGATAAACTGGCACAAAAAAGTGAATTGATGCCGATATCACGGCCTGTGGATATGCACTTTCTGCAATCAACCCCATTTATAACTGAGTTCACAAGCCTTCGCATTGAAGTGACCAGAACATTTGATCAGCTACTGAAAACTAATTCGGACATGAAATTGATCAGCTTAAACAAAATATAGATTTTTGGAACACACTGCCTATTTCCTTGGTTGGTTATAAACGCTATTCAAATGGTTGTCCTACCCAGGCTTCGTTACCTCTTCCAATGTCTACCCAGTTTCATACCACAAAGCTACTTTAAGAAACTGGATTCGATAGTAATTCCATTTTTACGGGATAACAAGGCAGCCAGAATTTCAAAGAATAATTTATGCAAGTACAAGTTAGAGGGGAGTTTTGGCCTTCCTTGCTTTAAAACTGTATTATTGGGCTGCCAATCTGAACATTGTGTCTTTCTGGAGGGAAAGTTTACCTGGGATCCGTCTGAATGATATAGCAAAATGACATAGCAAAAAAAGGAAAAAAGTGGAAAAAAGCCTCTTATGACTCTGATCTGGTCATTTGTCACACTCTTAGGATCTGGAAACAGATGAGGTATTGAGGTACATACCCAGTGTTTACATAGACAGCCCAATTTTCCTGAATCATGCTTTCCACCCTGCATTGGATGATATGTTGTTTTCACAGTAGAAGGAGATGGGGCTTGAAACAATCAATAACTTACACATTGATGGTAATTTAGCATCATTTCAACAGTTACAGGATAAGTTTAATTAACATGCCAGCAACATATTTTGTCAGATACCTCCAAATCCTGAATTTCTTAAGGACACATATCCCACAGTGTGGCATTAAGCCAAAGAATCGTACATTAGATAGTCTGATCCTTGCCAAACCCCATTCAAAAGAGTCAGTTTCTAAACTGTATGATGTGCTTCAGGACCACATAGAGGTATCCACAGACATATTACACTGACTTGGGAACAAGAACTTGGTTCAGAAATCTCAGATGAGGACTGGGTAGAAGTTCTCGATGAGGACTGGGTAGAAGCTCTCAGGAATATAAACCACAGTTCAGGGAATGCCAGACACAACCTTGTACAGTTTAAGGTGATACACAGGTTACACCACTCAAAGGTTAAACTGCATCAAATATTCCCAGACACCTCACCACTGTGTGAGAGGTGGAAGCAGGATGAGGAGACGTTGACCCACTTATTCTGGACCTAAGTTACATGCTTACTGGGCTCTCATTTTTGATGACTTATCTAAAGCCTTTGATAGAGTTATAACCTCAGACTCATTGATCGCTCTGTTTGGTACAGTTGATGGGAATAACCCGGAAGGGAAGACTGTCTCTCTTTGTACTCTATTAGCCAAAAGGCTCATATTGCCATTTTGGAAATTGGAGACTCTACCTACTTTTGAAATGTGGTTACGGGATTTAGGGAATGTAATACATATGGCAAAGATTCTATACAATACCTCCAATAGAAGTCCAATGTTTTACAGAATATGTCAGCCTATACTGGATAAATGGTCTAGTCCCGCTTCATAACTGGGTTGACGATCTGCTGCTCCTCTGTGCTGTACTCCACTCAATATTTATTTGGGGTTTAACTACACTGCTTGTAATGACTGTATCGGTTCGTCGAACTCTCACGCATCTCCTGTCTCATAGGGCTTCTACGCCTCGGCTGGCTCGTCAGGCCTCGACTGGTCCGCTCCTGATCCCCGGGATCGTCCCCTTGGTTTTTGGGTTTAACTACACTGCTTGTAATGACTGTATGCTGTCTTCTTATAATAAGTACCACCTAATAGGATTTATTTGTTATTTTTTGTATTCTGTGAGTTAAGTTTTGTTTTGTCCTCTAAATCTGCCATCCCATTCAACACCTCAATGAATGTCCATGTTTGTATCTCTGTCTTCCATTTCTATTGGAAAATAATAAACATATTATGAAAAAATATTTTAAAAATGGAAGACAGAAGAGAATATTTAATCATCGATGTCTGACGGGAGTTCAGGGGTCGTGGTTGGAGAACAGAGGTACGAAAGGATTTCTCTCCCATGAACGTTTATTCAGTTTCCTGTCTGTGCGTTGTTCGGGCTTCTTGTTTTGTTTTATGTTGCATTCATTTATTAAATGATTCACTCCCTGAACTTGCTGCCTCCCGCCTCAGCCAGTTCGTTGGGCTCTCACGCTTCAGCCGGTTCGTTGGGTTCTCACGCCTCAGCCGGCTCGTCGGGCTCTCCCGCCTCAGCCGGTTCGTTGGGCTCTCACGCTTCAGCTGGCTCGTTGGGCTCTCCCGCCTCAGCCGGTTCGTTGGGCTCTCCCGCCTCAGCCGGTTCGTTGGGCTCTCACGCCTCAGCTGGCTCGTTGGGCTCTCCCGCCTCAGCCGGTTCGTTGGGCTCTCCCGCCTCAGCCGGTTCGTTGGGCTCTCACGCCTCAGCTGGCTCATCGGGCTCTCACGCCTCAGCCGGCTCGTCAGGCTCTCACGCCTCAGCCGGCTCATCGGGCTCTCACGCCTCAGTCGGTTCGTCGGGCTATCGTGCTTCAGCCGGTTCGTTGGGCTCTCATGCCTCAGCCGGCTCGTCGGGCTCTCACGCCTCAGCTGGCTCATCGGGCTCTCACGCCTCAGTCGGTTCGTCGGGCTCTCGCGCTTCAGCCGGTTTGTTGGGCTCTCACGCCTCAGCCGGCTCATCGGGCTCTCACGCCTCAGCCGGCTCGTCGGACTCTCACGCCTCAGTCGGTTCGTCGGGCTCTCACGCCCCAGCCGGCTCGTCGGACTCTCACGCCTCAGTCGGTTCGTCGGGCTCTCACGCCTCAGCTGGCTCGTCGGACTCTCACGCCTCAGCCGGCTCGTTGGACTCTCAAGCCTCTGTCGGTTCGTCGAACTCTCACGCATCTCCTGTCTCATAGGGCTTCTACGCCTCGGCTGGCTCGTCAGGCCTTGACTGGTCCGCTCCTGATCCCCGGGATCGTCCCCTTGGTCGGTGTCCTGCGGCTGTAGCTGCGCGCCAGGCATGGGGTACTGTCACGTCTACTCCCTCTCTGGCACTCTAGGTCGCCAGGCTCCCGCACCTCAGCCGGTTCGAAAGGTTCCTGCGCCTCAACAGAGGTGAGCGGTCCGCTCCTGATCTCCAGGATCGTCCCTTTGGCCGGCGTACTGTGGCTGGAGCCTTGCGTTGGGGAGAGGGTACTGTCACATATACTCCCTCTCCGGCGCTCTAGGTCACCAGGCTGCTCGTTATGGTGCACACCTGTCACCATCGTTACGCGCACTAGCGCGTCATCAGACTCACCTGGACTCCATCACCTGCCTGATTACCTTCCCTATATATGTCCCTCCCTTTGGTTCCTTCCCTATATATGTTCCTCCCATTGGTTCCTTCCCTATATATGTCCCTCCCTTTAGTTCCTTCCCTATATATGTCCCTCCCTTTGGTTCCTTCCCTATATATGTCCCTCCCTTTGATTCCTTCCCCAGCCGTTATTGTTTCTGTATCAGTTTCCTGTCTGTGCGTTGTTCGTGTTTCTTGTTTATGTGTAATGTTTCGTTCATTTATTAAATGATTAACTCCCTGAGCTTGCTTCCTGACTCCCAGCGCACACGTTACAGCAATTTAAGACCAACCACTGTTTAAACACCACGGGTATTTTCATATTTTCATCGCCAACAGGGACACTTCAGAATAAATCAATAAATGAATAGCGATGTGCATTCATTACATTAATTCACGAGCTTGACGAGTCATTTAAAATAAAGTCTCATTAGGCTCAGTGGCGGCTGCAACACCTGAAACAGCGATCTGTCCCGTTCATTTAACACTCTACCTGACTGTGATGTTTGAGTACTGTCAGAAGGGAATTGATTGTAATGAGTTTCTACAACCTATTCCTGATTACAAAAGCAAGGTCAGATCAGTATTTACAAATGGGATTGTTAAAACTCAAAACATGTTTGGTTTGCTAAATATTGACCAAATTCATCGGCGTCAACATGAAAATGTGCTCTACAGGTGTGGCTTCATTCAAGGACAGGTTGGTGTCAATATTTATATTCACTATATTTTACATACAGTATCTAGACAAACAATTGGATAATAGCATATTCACGTGTCCTTACATATTACAATCCCTCCTAATGTCTCCACCATGTCTCCTCCATATCTCCTCCATGTCTCCTCCGTGTCTCCTCCAAGTCTCCTCCATGTCTCCTCCATGTCTCCTCCGTGTCTCCTCCATGTCTCCTCCATGTCTCCTCCATGTCTCCTCCAAGTCTCCTCCATGTCTCCTCCGTGTCTCCTCCATGTCTCCTCCAAGTCTCCTCCATGTCTCCTCCATGTCTCCTCCGTGTCTCCTCCATGTCTCCTCCGTGTCTCCTCCATGTCTCCTCCGTGTCTCCTCCATGTCTCCTCCATGTCTCTTCCATGTCTCCTCCATCTCTCCTCCATGTCTCTTCCATGTCTCCTCCATGTCTCCTCCATGTCTCTTCCGTGTCTCCTCCGTGTCTCCTCCGTGTCTCCTCCATTTCTCCTCCATGTCTCCTCCATCTCTCCTCCGTGTCTCCTCCGTGCCTCCTCCGTGTCTCCTCCGAGTCTCCTCTGAGTCTCCTCCGTGTCTCCTCCGTGTCTCCTCCGTGTCTCCTCCATATCTCCTCCATGTCTCCTCCATGTCTCCTCCGTGTCTCCTCCATATCTCCTCCGTGTCTCCTCCGTGTCTCCTCCGTGTCTCCTCCATGTCTCCTCCATGTCTCCTCCGAGTCTCTTCTGAGTCTCCTCCATCTCTCCTCCGTGTCTCCTCCATATCTCCTCCATGTCTCCTCCATGTCTCCTCCGTGTCTCCTCCATATCTCCTCCATGTCTCCTCCGTGTCTCCTCCGTGTCTCCTCCGTGTCTCCTCTGTGTCTCCTCCATGTCTCCTCCGTGTCTCCTCCATGTCTCCTCCATGTCTCCTCCGTGTCTCCTCCGTGTCTCCTCCGTGTCTCCTCCATGTCTCCTCCGTGTCTCCTCTGTGTCTCCTCTGAGTCTCCTCCGTGTCTCCTCTGTGTCTCCTCCATGTCTCCTCCATGTCTCCTCCGTGTCTCCTCCATGTCTCCTCCATGTCTCCTCCGTGTCTCCTCCGTGTCTCCTCCATGTCTCCTCCAAGTCTCCTCCATGTCTCCTCCATGTCTCCTCCGTGTCTCCTCCATGTCTCCTCCGTGTCTCCTCCATGTCTCCTCCATGTCTCCTCCAAGTCTCCTCCATGTCTCCTCCATGTCTCCTCCATGTCTCCTCCATGTCTCCTCCAAGTCTCCTCCATGTCTCCTCCGTGTCTCCTCCATGTCTCCTCCAAGTCTCCTCCATGTCTCCTCCATGTCTCCTCCGTGTCTCCTCCATGTCTCCTCCGTGTCTCCTCCATGTCTCCTCCGTGTCTCCTCCATGTCTCCTCCATGTCTCTTCCATGTCTCCTCCATGTCTCTTCCATGTCTCCTCCATGTCTCCTCCATGTCTCTTCCGTGTCTCCTCCGTGTCTCCTCCGTGTCTCCTCCATTTCTCCTCCATGTCTCCTCCATCTCTCCTCCGTGTCTCCTCCGTGCCTCCTCCGTGTCTCCTCCGAGTCTCCTCTGAGTCTCCTCCGTGTCTCCTCCGTGTCTCCTCCGTGTCTCCTCCGTGTCTCCTCCATATCTCCTCCATGTCTCCTCCATGTCTCCTCCGTGTCTCCTCCATATCTCCTCCGTGTCTCCTCCGTGTCTCCTCCGTGTCTCCTCCATGTCTCCTCCATGTCTCCTCCGAGTCTCTTCTGAGTCTCCACCATCTCTCCTCCGTGTCTCCTCCATATCTCCTCCATGTCTCCTCCATGTCTCCTCCGTGTCTCCTCCATATCTCCTCCATGTCTCCTCCGTGTCTCCTCCGTGTCTCCTCCGTGTCTCCTCTGTGTCTCCTCCATGTCTCCTCCGTGTCTCCTCCATGTCTCCTCCATGTCTACTCCATGTCTCCTCCATGTCTCCTCTGAGTCTCCTCCTTGTCTCCTCCATGTCTCCTCCGAGTCTCCTCCATGTCTCCTCCGTGTCTCCTCCGTCTCCTCCATGTCTCCTCCATGTCTCCTCCATGTCTGTTCTCAGAACAATGATGTGGCTAAACTGCTAAACTGTATGTTTGTTTCATGAACAACAAATGTGTCCACAGAAGCCCTTCAGAATGTCGAAATGTATTCTGTGTACAGAGCTGAACAGCCATGAATTTGCCATCTTCACTGTGGGTTTGTAGAGATGGTGCCAACGCAACACAACAGAAGACGAAGAGATTCCAGCAGGATGCTTTCAGCCTCTATCTGTATTAATCATCTCAGCTCAATTTCTCAGTGTTTTGTCACAATGCTTACAATGCCAACAGACTGTATTATACTGAGCCCTGAGACGGAGAAAGAGACAGAGAGACACAGAGACACACAGAGAGAGACAGAGAGAAAGAGAGAGAGAGAAGGAGAGGGAGAGAGAGAGACAGAAGGAGAGAGAGAGGGAGAGGGAGAGAGAGATAGATTTTTAGGGAGAGAGAGAGAGAGAGAGAGAGAGCCAAAGGGAGAGAGAGAGAGAGAGAGAGAGAGAGCGACAGAGAGAGACAGAGAGAGACTGAGAGAGAGAGAGGGAGAAAGAGAGAGACAGAGAGAGGGATGGAGAGAGAGAGAGAATAGCCTAGCCTCTTTAAGCATATGTTGTATCAGATAAGTCTGCCAAACAGTGATTCTCTGCCTTAAGGAGCTGGCTTGATAAGGTCTCTGGATCAATATGCTTTGAGGGATCGGAGCAGAAAAGGATGCCATTGAACTTACTGCAGGCGCTGTCTCTGCCACATCCTTTACTATAACACTGCCTCAGACTACTCTACTCTGCCATGTTATCTGTTAACCTTTATTTAACTAGGCAAGTCAGTTAAGAATACATTCTTATTTACAATGACCCGGGCCAATTGTGCACTGCTCTATGGGACTCCCAATCACAGCCGGATGTGAGGCAGCCTGGATTTGAACCAGGGACTGTAGTGATGCCTCTTGCAGTGCAGTGCATTGCTTAATGGGAGATTTCTTTAAGGGAGATTACTTTATGGGAGATGTCTTTTAAGGATATTTCTTTGAGGGAGAATTCTTTATGGGAGATTTCTTTAAGGGAAATTTCCTTATGGGAGAGTTCTTTATGGGAGATTTTTTTATGGGAGATTTCTTTAAGGGAAATTTTATTATGGGAGATTTCGTTATGGGAGATTTACTTGGGGGATATTTCTTTAAGGGAGATTTCTTTAAGGGAAATTTCCTTATGGGAGATTTCTTTAAGGGAAATTTATTTATGGGAGATTTCTTCATGGGAGATTCTCCAATGAACTTGGTCTTTAGTCCAGGCTTATTCTGTGTCTGGGAAAACCACCACAGTATGCTTTCAGATATTCCTTTAACCTACCTGTTAAGGGTGTGTACAGGAGGCCAAGTCAGATGCAGGAGAGCAGAGTGGAGTGAACAGGCTCACTTTTTATTTCGGTCCAACGAAAGAACAAAAGTATATAAACACGGAACATAGACAAAAAGTCTGCCGCTTAACAATACCCACATAACATACATACAATTACACACAAAGACGTGGAGGGAACAGAGGACTAAATACATGCAGTGTGATTGGGGAATGTAAACCAGGTGTGAAGGGAACAAGACAAAACAAATGGAAAATAGAAAAATGGAGTGGCGATGGCTAGAAAAGCAGGTGACGTCGACCGCCGAACGCCGCCTGAAGGAGAGGAGCCGCTTCGGCGGAAGTCGTGACACTACCAGAAAACGTAAAGATGGCGCCCGGGGTGTGATGTGGAACATTAGCCCTCTGACAGGGTCCATTTAGAAGTTGTCTTCATTCCAGGATATAGTCTGGTTTATCTGACCCGACCACAGTGCTGAACCAGACATAGAACAACTGGAGCGTGTTGGGGAAAAAATGCATCTCTGATAAAATGTTCCAAGATGGCCACCGAGAGTCTGAAATGTTCCACTATTCCCTTTGTAGTGGACTACTTTCGACCCCTTAATAGGGTGCCATTGATTTCTGACACAGCCTACTTCCTGATTGTGTTAGCCAGTGATGTTTATTCCTGGGAGGTAAGATGGGAAGTAACATTCAGAGAGAGAAGAGGGAGGAATGAGGCATGAATTATGAATGACTGCCAAGAGTGTATATCTGGGGGGACGTGTGTGTGTGTGTGTGTGCGTGTGTGTGTGTGTGTGCGTGTGTGTGTGTGTGTGTGCGTGCGTGTGTGTGTGTGTGTGTGTGCGTGAGTGCGTGTGTGTGTGTGTGTGTGCGTGTGTGCGTGTATGTGTGTGTGTGTGTGCGTGTTCGTGCGTGAGTGCGTGTGTGTGTGTGTGTGCGTGTGTGTGTGTGTGCGTGTGTGTGTGTGTGTGTGTGTGTGTGTGTGTGTGTGTGTGTGTGTGTGTGTGCGTGTGTGCGTGTGTGTGTGTGTGTGTGCGTGTGTGCGTGTGTGTGTGTGTGTGTGTGTGTGTGTGTGTGTGTGTGTGTGTGTGTGTGTGTGTGTGTGTGTGTGTGTGTGTGTGTGTGTGTGTGTGTGTGCGTGCGTGCGTGTGTGTGTGTGTGTGTGTGTGCGTGAGTGAGTGCGTGTGTGTGTGTGTGTGTGTGTGTGTGTGTGTGTGTGTGTCTGCGGGGTGGATGGAACTGCTGACGGATGATTTCCAGAGAGATGTTGTATCAGGTTAAGTCTCGCCAGACAGCGACGATATCCGGCCTGTAATAACACTCGTCCTCAGAGGTGATTTAGGTATTAATCTGTCCGACGACTACCTCTCCCTATTTTCTACCTCCTCTTCTATTGGTCCTGATGTACTGGGGTGGGCGTGGCCCACACCAAGAAAATATCATATATCATGGAAGATTGTTTTTCTTCTTGACAAACCCTCACATTATCAAAAGTACCTCAGTAATGAGTAATGAAGGTAATGAACAACATCGAGTCTCTGTGTAATTTGGAATGACTCCAAGGTAGAAATACTTGAGTTGCGGGCAACAACAACAACAACAACACACACACACACACACACACAAACAAACAGCTGGTCGGCTTTTCTCAAATTGCAAGCAGGACATTCCAAGTGAGGATGGACAAGGACATATGTTTAGTTAGAGAGATAATGATAACATATGTTTAGTTAGAGAGATGAGTGGGAGTAAATACTGCCAGGAGAGAAGCATTAGTTTCCTATCCAGCTAATATCTACTGCTGTCAGATGTCTGAGAGATTACACATGGCCCCTACAAGCCACCGTACATGTTAGGGTAATCTATGTACTTTTACAGCATCACGCACTAAACTTCCATATCTACTGGGTGAAATTCCACAGTGTGACATCACAGCAGCAAGATGTGTGACCTGTTGCCACAAGAAAATGGGCAACCAGTGAAGAACAAACACCATTGTAAATACAACCCATATTTATGCTAATTTATTTTCCCTTGTGTACTTTAGCCATTTGTACATTGTTAAAACACTGTATACATATGTATAATATGACATTTGTAATGTCTTTATTGTTTTGAAACATCTGTATGTGTAATGTTTACTGTTAATTTTTATTGTTTATTTCACTTTTGTATATTATCTACCTCACTTGCTTTGGCAATGTTAACACACGTTTCCCATGCCAATAAAGCCAATTGAATTGAGAGAGAGAGAGAGAGAGAGAGAGAGAGAGAGAGAGAGAGAGAGAGAGAGAGAGAGAGACCAGTTCCTCCTCTATGAGTGATGTTTCTCTTCAGAGCCTCCCAGTGGGCTGTCTTGCCCTCGGGTCCTGTCTCTCCCATACGTCCTAAACAGCATGGCACCCTCTGCCCTATTTGGTGCACTACTGTTGAATACTATACGAATCCAATAAACCGAAATGGCCAAATTTGGATGGAATCAATTAGCTTAATTTCTCAGTTCAAATTATCTTTTCAACAAAATTTTGTTTCAGGGAACGGATATCTTATCTGAACCATGTCAGAAACAATCTGAATATCGGTAGGTGTCAAAATCCTCTTTCTTGCGCTTCGTTGAGGTGGAACGACTCACCTGGGACACACGGTCCAGTCTGCCTCTAACTCCTTCCTTATAACGTAGCAGGTTATTACTGTTCCCTCTGAGTCACTCTGACCTTCATCTGGAACCAATCCTAGAGCCGCTCACCGCTACCGTGGCCTTTTATCCTGGACAATTCTACTCCTCTCTGGTGAGACCTCAGGGCTGAGCACAGTCAATGTAAAACTGTAGCAGAGTCTGTAGCATCAACAAGGAGGCTCGGAAGGCAAACCGTTTGTCTGTCATGTACATCAATGCACCGTATATCACCAGTGTTTTGAGGGGAGAAGAGTCAGTGTTGCCGTTCTATACCATGAATACGGTGTCCATATTAGGACAGCCTCAACTCCTTGTGACGCTGAGGCTGGCTTAATATGGACACCGTTCAGTGTTTGAATCTGAACTCTCTCTCTCTCTCTCTCTCTCTCTCTTTATCTCTCTCTCTCTCTCTCTCTCTCTCTCCCTCTGTCTCTCTCTGTCTCTCTGTCTCTCTCTCTCTGTCTCTCTCTCTCTCTCTCTCTCCCTCTGTCTCTCTCTGTCTCTCTCTCTCTCTCTCTCTCTCTCTCTCTCTCTCCCTCTCTCTCTCTGTCTCTCTGTCTCTCTCTCTCTCTCTCTCTGTCTCTCTCTCTCTCTCTCTCTCTGTCTCTCTCTCTCTCTCTCGCTCTCTCTCTCTCTCTCTCCGTCTCTCTCTCTCTCTCTCCGTCTCTCTCTCTCTCTCTCTCTCTGTCTCTCTCTCTCTCTCTCTCTCTCTCTCTCTCTCTCTCTCTCTCTCTCTCTCTCTCTCTCTCTCTCTCTCTCTCTCTCAGAGGCTCAACCCAGGTTTCTCTCCACTATCTCTGACTTGGTCTTCCCAGCACGTATGTTCTCAGCCCCTGCACAGAGCACAGAGCACAGAGCACAGAGCACAGAGCACAGAGCACTGCTTAACCAGCCATTCCACTGCCTGCAAATTGAGTGCATTATTTGCCGCTATGAGCCGTCACTTCAGAAGAGCTGGGCACCGTGCCGTTCTTTTCCCCCTCATCCTTATCCTCCTCCACTGAATCCTGTTCTAAACCACTCTTCCTGGGCCAGGAAGGTAGAGGAGTGGGGTGGGGTGGGGTAGAGAGGAAGGGGACATGGTAGGCATTTGAGGCAAAAGAGAGAGGGAATTAGGGAGTTACTGAGGGGGACTGGAATGAAGATAAGGGGGACCAGGGGTGGGGGTTGTTGAGGGGCACCAGGGGTGGGGGTTGTTGAGGGGGACTGGAGGGAAGATAAGGGGGACCAGGGTGGGGGTTGTTGAGGGGGACCAGGGGTGGGGGTTGTTGAGGGGCACCAGGGGTGGGGGTTGTTGAGGGGGACTGGAGGGAAGATAAGGGGGACCAGGGTGGGGGTTGTTGAGGGGGACCAGGGGTGGGGGTTGTTGAGGGGGACTGGAGGGAAGATAAGGGGGACCAGGGTGGGGGTTGTTGAGGGGGACCAGGAGTGGGGGTTGTTGAGGGGGACCAGGGGTGGGGGTTGTTGAGGGGGACTGGAGGGAAGATAAGGGGGACCAGGGTGAGGGTTGTTGAGGGGGACCAGGGTGGGGGTTGTTGAGGGGGACTGGAGGGAGGAAATTCTTATTTACAATGACTGTCTCCCCGGCCAAACCCTCTCCTAACCCGGACGACGCTGGGCCATGGGACTCCTGATCACGGCCAGGTGTGATACAGCCCGGGATCGAACCAGGGTCTGTAGTGACACCTCTAGCACTGAGATGTAGTGCCTTAGACTGCTGCGCCACTCCCTGAAGATATAGTGCACTACTGTTGACCAGAACCACCTTATTCCCTACGTAGTACACTACTGTTGACCAGAACCACCTTATTCCCTACGTAGTGCACTACTGTTGACCAGAACCACCTTATTCCCTACGTAGTGCACTACTGTTGAAGAGAACCAC
The DNA here is from genome assembly GCF_045791955.1 of Oncorhynchus clarkii lewisi. NCBI lineage: Eukaryota > Metazoa > Chordata > Actinopteri > Salmoniformes > Salmonidae > Oncorhynchus > Oncorhynchus clarkii. Next base: position 136,555 of record NW_027258020.1, read on the forward strand.
CTTATTCCCTACGTAGTGCACTACTGTAGACCAGACCCACCTTATTCCCTACGTAGTGCACTACTGTTGACCAGAACCACCTTATTCCCTACGTAGTGCACTACTGTTGACCAGAACCACCTTATTCCCTACGTAGTGCACTACTGTTGAAGAGAACCACCTTATTCCCTACGTAGTGCACTACTGTAGACCAGACCCACCTTATTCCCTACGTAGTGCACTACTGTTGACCAGAACCACCTTATTCCCTACGTAGTGCACTACTGTTGACCAGAGGCTCATCCATCAACACGGCTGTAACGAGAGCCAGATCGTGTTGGGGATTGCAAGGTTCTGTAGTTGTGAAGCTCAGCAAAACCTGACATGATAAAATACCCTAGAACACGCGAGGCTGTCCTGGATAGGCCTGCATGGATTTACATGTGAGATGAAATGGGTTCGGTTAAGGTCTATCTATGCAGGTGATAAACCCTCTCAACAGTCAACTTCGTGCTGCAATAATACTCTATACTTTTTTTATCCCTTGCCCCAGTGTGAACTGCACTATATAAACAAAAATATGTGAACGCCACTTCAAATTAGAGGATTTGTCTAATTCAGCCACACCTGCTGCTGACAGGTGTAGAAAATCGAGCACACAGCCATGCAATCTCCCGTAGACAAACATTGGCAGAAGAATGGCCTCACTGAAGAGCTCATTTGGACTTTCAACGTGGCACCGTGATAGGATGCCACCTTTCCAACAAGTCAGTTTGTCAAATTTCCGTCCTGCTAGAGCTGCCCCCCGGTCAACTGTAAGTGCTGTTATTGTGAAGTGGAAACGTCGAGGAGCAACAACGGCTCAGCCGTGAAGTGGTAGACCACACAAGCTCACAGAACGGGAGTCGCCGAGGGCTGAAGCACGTAGCACGTAAAAATCATCTGCCAACTGTTTGGAGGAGGAGGAGTTTGGTGGAGGAGGAGTTTGGTGGAGGAATAATGATCTGGGGCTGTTTTTCATGGTTTCGGCCACTTAGTTCCAGTGAAGTGAAATCTTAACGCTACAGCATACAATGACATTCTAATCTAGATGATTCTGTCCCTCCAACTTTGTGGCAAAAGTTTGGGGAAGGCTCTTTCCTGTTTCAGCACGACAATACCCCAGTGCACAAAACAAGGTCCATACAAAAAAAATGGTTTGTGGAAGAACTTGACTGGCCTGCACAGAGCCCTGACCTCAACCCCATCGAACACCTTTGGGATGAATTAAAACACTGACTGCGAGCCAGGCCTAATCAACCCAACATCAGTGCCTGACCTCACTAACGCTCTTGTTGCAGAATGAAAGCAAGTCCCCACAGCAATGTTCCAACATCTAGTGGAAAACCTTCCCAGAAGAGTGATTCTTCATGATTTTGGAATGAGATGTTGGACGAGCAGGTGTCCACATTCTGTTGGGTCATGTAGTGTATAAACGAAAGCAACTTCCAAATGCGAATTGAACTGAGGAGAGTTGAAAGTTTTCAACTGAAGAGTCTCTCTCTGGACCTAAATGCTGCCGTTCCATATGGTCACCGTACCATGTCGTGAGACCACTGAGACCAGAGGCCATTTCAGAAACGACGAGTCATGATTCATTTCAACTTGTGTGGGGACAGTTGGTCAACTCCCTTGAATCAGGACAGGCCTGCTATTGCCACCCGGTGGCTGGATGATAGTACTACAGCTAGGACCTGCTTGAAATGCATAACAAACATAAACATGCTATTTATTGTTATTAAACCAAACCAACAGAAACAAACAGGTGGTCCTCACCCTGACTGCCTTCGCCAGCAGAGCTACAGACCAGAGTTACAGACCAGAGCTACAGACCAGAGCTACAGACCAGAGTTACAGACCAGAGTTACAGAGCAGAGTTACAGACCAGAGCTACAGACCAGAGTTACAGACCAGAGCTACAGACCAGAGTTACAGACCAGAGTTACAGACCAGAGTTACAGAGCAGAGCTACAGAGCAGAGCTACAGACCAGAGTTACAGACAAGAGTTACAGACCAGAGCTACAGAGCAGAGTTACAGACCAGAGTTACAGACCAGAGATACAGACCAGAGTTACAGACCAGAGTTACAGACCAGAGCTACAGACCAGAGTTATAGACCAGAGCTAAAGACCAGAGCTACAGACCAGAGTTACAGACCAGAGCTACAGACCAGAGCTACAGACCAGAGTTACAGATCAGAGTTACAGACCAGAGTTACAGACCAGAGCTACAGACCAGTTACAGACCAGAGCTACAGACCAGAGCTACAGACCAGAGTTACAGAGCAGAGCTACAGACCAGAGTTACAGACCAGAGTTACAGACCAGAGCTACAGACCAGAGTTACAGACCAGAGCTACAGACCAGAGTTACAGACCAGAGTTACAGACCAGAGATACAGACCAGAGTTACAGACCCGAGCTACAGACCAGAGATACAGACCAGAGATACAGAGCAGAGTTACAGACCAGAGTTACAGACCAGAGCTACAGAGCAGAGTTACAGACCAGAGTTACAGACCAGAGTTACAGAGCAGAGCTACAGAGCAGAGTTACAGACCAGAGTTACAGACTAGAGTTACAGACCAGAGTTACAGACCAGAGTTACAGAGCAGAGTTACAGACCAGAGCTACAGACCAGAGTTACAGACCAGAGCTACAGACCAGAGTTACAGACCAGAGTTACAGACCAGAGTTACAGAGCAGAGCTACAGAGCAGAGCTACAGACCAGAGTTACAGACAAGAGTTACAGACCAGAGCTACAGAGCAGAGTTACAGACCAGAGTTACAGACCAGAGATACAGACCAGAGTTACAGACCAGAGTTACAGACCAGAGCTACAGACCAGAGTTATAGACCAGAGCTACAGACCAGAGTTACAGACCAGAGTTACAGACCAGAGCTACAGACCAGAGATACAGACCAGAGTTACAGACCAGAGTTACAGACCAGAGTTACAGACCAGAGATACAGACCAGAGTTACAGACCAGAGCTACAGACCAGAGATACAGACCAGAGTTACAGACCAGAGTTACAGACCAGAGTTACAGATCAGAGCTAGAGACCAGAGCTACAGACCAGAGTTACAGACCAGAGCACAGAGGACAGTGGAGAGCGGGCTATGGGCAACGCTACAGAGTAGTCAACCCCTGGGCTATGGGCAACGCTACAGAGTAGTCAACCCCTGGGCTATGGGCAACGCTATAGAGTAGTCAACCCCTGGGCTATGGGCAACGCTACAGAGTAGCCAACCCCTGGGCTATGGGCAACGCTACAGAGTAGCCAACCCCTGGGCTATGGGCAACGCTACAGAGTAGCCAACCCCTGGGCTATGGGCAACGCTACAGAGTAGTCAACCCCTGGGCTATGGCTGCATGAGGCGTGTCTCGCTGCATGAGGCGTGTTGTACTTCATGAAGCATGTTGTACTGCATGAGGCGTGTTGTGCTGCATGAGGCGTGTTGCGCTGCATGAGGCGTGCTGTACTGCATGAGGCGTGTTGTACTGCATGAGGCGTGTTGTACTGCATGAGGCGTGTTGTACTGCATGAGGCGTGTTGTGCTGCATGAGGCGTGTTGCGCTGCATGAGGCGTGCTGTACTGCATGAGGCGTGTTGTACTGCATGAGGCGTGTTGTACTGCATGAGGCGTGTTGTACTGCATGAGGCGTGTCTCGCTGCATGAGGTGTGTCTCGCTGCATGAGGCGTGTTGTACTGCATGAGGCGTGTCTCGCTGCATGAGGCGTTTTGTGCTGCATGAGGCGTGTCTCGCTGCATGAGGCGTGTCTCGCTGCATGAGGCGTGTTGTACTGTATGAGGCGTGTTGTGCTGCATGAGGCGTGTTGTACTGTATGAGGCGTGTTGTGCTGCATGAGGCGTGTTGTACTGTATGAGGCGTGTCTCGCTGCATGAGGCGTGTTGTACTGTATGAGGCGTGTCTCGCTGCATGAGGCGTGTCTCGCTGTATGAGGCGTGTCTCGCTGTATGAGGCGTGTCTCGCTGCATGAGGCGTGTCTCGCTGTATAAGGCGTGTCTCGCTGCATGAGACGTGTCTCGCTGTATGAGGCGTGTCTCGCTGCATGAGGCGTGTTTCGCTGTATGAGGCGTGTCTCGCTGCATGAGGCGTGTCTCGCTGTATGAGGCGTGTCTCGCTGTATGAGGCGTGTCTCGCTGTATGAGGCGTGTCTCGCTGCATGAGGCGTGTCTCGCTGCATGAGGCGTGTCTCGCTGCATGAGGCGTGTCTCGCTGCATGAGGCGTGTCCCGCTGCATGAGGCGTGTCTCGCTGCATGAGGCGTGTCTCACTGCACGAGGCGTGTCTCGCTGCATGAGGCGTGTCTCGCTGCATGTGGAAAATGGTGGTCCCACCAGATACTGACTGGTTGTCTGATCCACACCAGATACTGACTAGTTTTCACACCCCTACCTTTTATTTAAAGGTATCTGTGACCAACAGATGTATATCTGTATTCCCAGTCGTGAAAAGATTAGAGCCTCATTTATTAACTTACATTTACAGATGTCCTTATATGAACTAAAACTCTGTAAAATCTTTAGAAATGTTGCATGTTGCGTTTATATTTTTTGTTCAGTATAAATTGTTCGGCTGCCGTTGAGACAGATATGTAGGTTCAGACATAACTTGTATGTTCAGCCATTTCAAATAGTTATTCACAGGGGAAATGAGTCCCAGGCAGGCAGCATCATTGTTGGTGGGTGCTGATTTAGTCATGTAATATTCTGTCTCTGTACTGACATGTCAATCAACAGATATGCTACCGAACAGCAGTTATAACTGGCTCAAAAACACACACACACTCACACACACTCACACACACACACACACACACACACACACACACACACACACAAATACACACCCTCTCTCTATATCTCTCTCTCTCGCTCTCTCTCTCTCTCTCTCTCTTTCTCTCACATAAAAGGGGGAAGAGGGGAGGAGGAAAATTAGGAGGATGAGGAGGATAATGAGGAAGAGGGAGGGAGGACGAGTAGGTGTAATATTCCATATATTCAAGATGAATAACAGAGAAATGTCCAGACAGATTAAGTTGATGGCTGTTCATCTAGAAGCTTTGCATGGCTCACACACACTTTCACAGGTTGAGTAACTATCCTAAACTGCAGTACTATGGATCCACCATGTGGTGTGGTATTAGGTGAATGATTTCGTAAACAGTTGTCAATGCTACCGCACTGCCTAAACATCCCAGGGAGGTAATCCTGTAACCCTGGTAACAGATTGAATGTCTTGGCTCTGTTGTTCAAGGCTCCGAATTTGTTTTCTCCTGGTATGACGTCGCCATCCAGTGGACATGCTTGAGTGTTACTGGGGACAGTGTTACGAGTAGTGGCCCGGTGTTAGGGTTTTCTTCCGATGAAGGAGAGACGGACCAAAATGCAGCGTGGTTAAATCGATACATCTTTAATAAAGACGAAACACGATCAATACAAAAAACAAGAAACGTAACATGAAAACCTACCAGCCTATACTGGTGCAAAACAAACACTGAGACAGGAACAATCACCCACGAAACACTCAAAGAATATGGCTGCCTAAATATGGTTCCCAATCAGAGACAACGATAAACACCTGCCTCTGATTGAGAACCACTCTAGACAACCATAGACTTTTCTAGACAACCCCACTAAGCCACAATCCCAATACCTACAAAAACCCCAAGACAAAAACACACCACATAATTAACCCATGTCACACCCTGGCCTGACCAAAATAATAAAGAAAACACAAAATACTAAGACCAGGGCGTGACACCCGGCCTTGTCACCGTGAGTCACTATTCATAATGCTGAAGTGAGGAGAAAAGGTCAAAATGACCTTTGGGAAAAAATGTGTCACTTTTTATGCCCTGGCTGAATAATGATTGGTGGTTTCTTGCAGCTGATTGTCGGCCTCGTTCTCACGAGATAAACTACGAAAACCAGAATCAAGTAAAGTGGGGATTTTTTTTTTTTTTACACACAGTAGCCACCTAATAAAATAGGTATGTAACCAACTGTGTTTCAGGTTAATGTCATAACTCCACTACAGTAGGCTGCAGTGGAGGCTGGTCGGACGGGCTCATTGTAATGGCTAGAATGGAATTAATGAAACGTTACCAAACACTTCAAACATATAGAAACCCTGTTTGACTCCGTTCCATAAACTCCATTCCAGTCATTACACAGATCCTGTCTTCCTATATAACTCATCCCATCAGCCTCCACTGGTAGGCTGTCACCGCACCGTCACCACACCCCTTTTCAAATGCCGTTTCAAGTTCTAGTCAGAACTAGGAACTCGAAAATGTCCCGACTTGCTAACTTGTTGTAGGTGTACACATGCCACATTCAACGAATCAGCAAGTCGGAAAATATCCGAGTTCCCTAAATCAGATAAGCATCTGAACGCGCCAGATGTCTCGGGAAGTCGGGGGCAGAAGTATGGAATTTCCCGAATTCTGCAACATGCGCCTCGGTCTGGTAGTCTACACTCAGTCAATACCTTTGGCGTTACATACGTAAAACTAGCCAAAATAAAGATTATCCACAACAGTGGAATTTGCCTTCAAAATAATAGTCTATAATTGAAAGTGATGCAAACGAATACAAATAGTGGAATCATGCCATATTTATACTAGATAATGGAAGAAAAAAAAAGTTTGGAATATTGTTATATAAATTCTAAATCTGTTTGAATCGCACTGTGGGTGTATTAGACTTGAGAGTCGCACCGGGGACATCCTTCTATTTCACTGCGCAGGCTTACCTATGGATTGTGGATCAACGAAACGGGATATCAATCTACTCAGTGACACCCACAGAACTGTGAGTTTAAACAAATATTAGCGTTTTTAGCTCTTATTGCGTGACTTCCCTAGTCAGCTCATTGTACGTATTGATGGTTGGTGTTTTTACAAACATTTTCCAATCCTCCCTCGACCAGCAACACGTGGCAGTGTTGTGGAAAAACTCAACAATTCTACCCATTCATAAAGCCTCTAATCCCTCTGTGCTGAATGAACTACCGCCCTGTTGCCTTGACATCCTTAGTAATGAAATGCCTTGAGAAACCTGTGAAAAGTCATATTCTCAGCGTCGCCCAGCAGTTCCTCGACCCATTAACACTTTGCCTATCAGCCTAGCAGAGGAGTTGATGATGCCCTTCTTACTCTGCTCAACATGGTCTATAGACATCTAGAGGGCGCCAAATCCCATGGCAGGGTTCGGTTGGTTGACTTTTCTTCTGCCTTCAACACAATCCAGCCTTACATTCTGGCACAGAGACTCATAAGGGACATCTCCTTAGGTGGGGGGCTGGTTTTGTGGCTGTTGGACTTCCTGAGTTAGAGGTCACAGTGTGTCAAGGTGGGTCCCCACGTTGTCAGACAAACACACCACCAACACAGGCTCTCCACAGGGATGTGTTTAGTCTCCACTCCACCACCAACACAGGCTCTCCTCAGGGATGTGTTCTGTCTCCACTCCACCACCAACACAGGCTCTCCTCAGGGATGTGTTTAGTCTCCACTCCACCACCAACACAGGGATGTGTTTAGTCCCCACTCCACCACCAACACAGGCTCTCCTCAGGGATGTGTTTAGTCTCCACTCCACCACCAACACAGGTCTCTCCTCAGGGATGTGTTTAATCCCCACTCCACCACCAACACAGTCTCTCCTCAGGGATGTGTTTAGTCTCCACTCCATCACCAACACAGGCTCTCCTCAGGGATGTGTTTAGTCTCCACTCCACCACAAACACAGGCTGTCCTCAGGGATGTGTTTTTGGTCCAAGTTCAATGAGTCAGTCGTCAGCTCAATGTGGCTCATTTCACAGTGGTTTCAGAGTCCCGCAATCTTCAAGAGCTATGACGCTACTCTTTATGGAAACTCTTCACAGTTGTGTTCTCTGAGTGTCACTGAGTAGACAACACTGGTTGTTGGTCGAAGGAGGATTGGAAAATGTCTGTAAAAATACCAGCATTCAATATGTACAATAGGTTGACTGGGGAGGTGATTTCCCCACAGTCAAATCCCCACACCGCAATAAGAGCTACAACACTGATATTGGTGGAAACTCTTCATAGTTGTGTTCTGTGGGTGTCCCGGAGTAGACTGATACCTCTTTTAATCTATTCACAATACATAGCTAAGGCTGAGCAGTGAAAAATATGAGTATGCCCCCCAATGCAATTCTAATACATCTAACAGTGCTAATTCAACTGATTTTCTAATTAATTCAGTATTTATTCTTTTTATTTATTTTTATATAACAACATTCCAACCTTGTTTAGCATTTATCTAGTCAAAATATGTCATGATTCAACTATTTGTAACCATTTGAATCGCGTTCAATAATGAACTTTTATTTTGAAAGTGAAACCGCAAATTCAACTATCGTGGCTGATCTTTATTGTGGCTAGCTTCACATAGGTTAGATTCTTGACGATAATAAGGTTCCAGCTCAGTCGCAGTTGAGATGGACTCGTCTATGTACCTGTATGATGTCCCCCCAGTTTTGATGGAGAAGTTTTGTAAGATAATCGACAGCGGTGATGACAGCCTCGGATGGCGCGGGCTCGGTGAGTAATGTGAACAAAGTGTTACTTTCTGTGCGCGGTTTAAACCGAATGATTACGGGTTTACCTAAACGGAAGTGTTGTGTACACTGTGGTACATGTTGTGTAGATTACACGTTAACGATCTCTTCTGTGATAAATAAACATTCCGTTTTTTTCCCCACCGCACAATGTAACGCTGTTAGTGTATAGCACATAGTATAATGTCACTATAACATCGGAAGACTGGGTCAGAAATATACAGTAGCGCTGGTATTTTAGCAACTCACACCACATCACTGCTCCATAACCCCTTTTCGAGGACATGATACTACTATGATACTACTATGCTACTTTCATTAATACCATGATACTACTATGGTACTTTCATTAATACCATGGTACTACGATGGTACTTTCACTTAAACCATGGTACTACTGTGGTACTTTCATTAATACCATGGTACTACTATGTTACTTTCATTAATACCATGGTACTACTGTGGACTTTCATTAATACCATGGTACTACTGTGGTACTTTCATTAATACCATGATATAGTCTGTATCATGGAAAAGTACTGTGGTTTTAGCCCTGAAGTTTGATGGTACTACCATTGTACTGCCATTGTCCTTAATTATTACCATGGTACTGCATCATTGTTACCATGGTATAGACGTGGATCATGTTTTTAACCTGCATTTAACCTCACTCTACATTGGCTTCCGCGAGCCTGCATAGTCATTGAGTCAGTTGTCGTGTTTGTAGTTTTCTTGCCAAATTGGGCTACTTTGAAAACTATGTCATGGGTAAAAATGAGTGAGTGAGTGAGTGAGTGAGTGAGTGAGTGAGTGAGTGAGAAAACAAATCATGAGAAAACAAATAATTACAGTTTTTTTAAAATTCTATTTAATTCAATATAAAACCATCTGTGTTTGTCACAGAAAGATGGGACTAGTTTCTGTGGATGTGGACAGATTTCCAGCGGTGTGCTTCGTTTGAGACAAGCAGTGACGGGCCCTCCCGGTGAGGCAAATTACATTTCAGACGGGACTTTCCAGCCTCCAATGACGGTGGATGTGCAATGGAATCCGACACCGGAGTCCCTAGTCACTACAGTTAAATGGAATCCGACACCGGAGTCCCTAGTCACTACAGTTAAATGGAATCCGACACCGGACTCCCTAGTCACTACAGTTAAATGGAATCCGACACCGGAGTCCCTAGTCACTACAGTTAAATGGAATCTGACACCGGAGTCCCTAGTCGCTACAGTTAAATGGAATCCGACACCGGACTCCCTAGTCACTACAGTTAAATGGAATCTGACACCGGAGTCCCTAGTCACTACAGTTAGATGGAATCTGACACCGGAGTCCCTAGTCACTACAGTTAAATGGAATCTGACACCGGAGTCCCTAGTCACTACAGTTAAATGGAATCTGACACCGGAGTCCATAGTCACTACAGTTAAATGGAATCCGACACCGGACTCCCTAGTCACTACAGTTAAATGGAATCTGACACCGGACTCCCTAGTCACTACAGTTAAATGGAATCTGACACCGGAGTCCCTAGTCACTACTGTTAAATGGAATCTGACACCGGACTCCCTAGTCACTACAGTTAAATGGAATCTGACACCGGAGTCCCTAGTCACTACAGTTAAATGGAATCTGACACCGGACTCCCTAGTCACTACAGTTAAATGGAATCTGACACCGGAGTCCCTAGTCACTACAGTTAAATGGAATCTGACACCGGACTCCCTAGTCACTACAGTTAAATGGAATCTGACACCGGAGTCCCTAGTCACTACAGTTAAATGGAATCTGACACCGGAGTCCCTAGTCACTACAGTTAAATGGAATCTGACACCGGACTCCCTAGTCACTACAGTTAAATGGAATCCGACACCGGAGTCCCTAGTCACTACAGTTAAATGGAATCCGACACCGGAGTCCCTAGTCACTACAGTTAAATGGAATCCGACACCGGAGTCCCTAGTCACTACAGTTAAATGGAATCCGACACCGGAGTCCCTAGTCACTACAGTTAAATGGAATCTGACACCGGAGTCCCTAGTCACTACAGTTAAATGGATTCCGACACCGGACTCCCTAGTGACTACAGTTAAATGGAATCTGACACCGGAGTCCCTAGTCACTACAGTTAAATGGAATCTGACACCGGAGTCCCTAGTCACTACAGTTAAATGGAATCCGACACCGGACTCCCTAGTCACTACAGTTAAATGGAATCCGACACCGGAGTCCCTAGTCACTACAGTTAAATGGAATCTGACACCGGAGTCCCTAGTCACTACAGTTAAATGGAATCTGACACCGGAGTCCCTAGTCACTACAGTTAAATGGAATCTGACACCGGAGTCCCTAGTCACTACAGTTAAATGGAATCCGACACCGGAGTCCCTAGTCACTACAGTTAAATGGAATCTGACACCGGAGTCCCTAGTCACTACAGTTAAATGGAATCTGACACCGGAGTCCCTATTCACTACAGTTAAATGGAATCTGACACCGGAGTCCCTAGTCACTACAGTTAAATGGAATCTGACACCGGAGTCCCTAGTCACTACAGTTAAATGGAATCCGACACCGGAGTCCCTAGTCACTACAGTTAAATGGAATCTGACACCGGACTCCCTAGTCACTACAGTTACATGGAATCCGACACCGGACTCCCTAGTCACTACAGTTAAATGGAATCTGACACCAGAGTCCCTAGTCACTACAGTTAAATGGAATCTGACACCGGACTCCCTAGTCACTACAGTTAAATGGAATCCGACACCGGAGTCCCTAGTCACTACAGTTAAATGGAATCCGACACCGGAGTCCCTAGTCACTACAGTTAAATGGAATCCGACACCGGAGTCCCTAGTCACTACAGTTAAATGGAATCCGACACCGGAGTCCCTAGTCACTACAGTTAAATGGAATCTGACACCGGAGTCCCTAGTCACTACAGTTAAATGGAATCTGACACCGGACTCCCTAGTCACTACAGTTAAATGGAATCCGACACCGGAGTCCCTAGTCACTACAGTTAAATGGAATCTGACACCGGACTCCCTAGTCACTACAGTTAAATGGAATCCGACACCGGAATCCCTAGTCACTACAGTTAAATGGAATCTGACACCGGACTCCCTAGTCACTACAGTTAAATGTGATCTATTATATTGACGAGTCAAGCGGCCCGCTTTAACAATGGAAATACATAGAGGTGTATCATCAAAGATGGAAGGCAGGCGTGTAACATAAGATAGGGTAGGACCCCTCTAGCCAATGAGGGGCCAGATACACGGCTCTTCCTCTCTGCTACTGATCAGAAACCCTCGTTGCCTTGCCGGGCTGAAGAGACTATTGTATACAATATACAGCCAACATATGAGGCCTAACAGGCAACAGTAGGACACAGGATCTGTGTCAGTGTGCGTGAGTCTTCCTCTGTATTCTGTCTGTCTCAACTACACCACTGTGGTCTGCTGCTCTCGGACCAGCACAACCAGAACTTTTAACAAATACCTGGGTTCATTTCAGACATTTAGAGACGTCAGTACCAAGATGCCTTCTTTTGGTCTCTTAACTGTTTCAGCGCCACCTTTCTGTTTTCATGATGCATGATTTCCTGTTCTGACGGAGAGCTGGTCTCACTCTTTGATATGTGATCTCCTGTTCTGACAGAGAGCTGGTCTCACTCTTTGATATGTGATCTCCTGTTCTGACAGAGAGCTGGTCTCACTCTTTGATATGTGATCTCCTGTTCTGACGGAGAGCTGGTCTCACTCTTTGATATGTGATCTCCTGTTCTGACGGAGAGCTGGTCTCACTCTTTGATATGTGATCTCCTGTTCTGACAGAGAGCTGGTCTCACTCTTTGATACAGTGCCTTGCGAAAGTATTCGGCCCCCTTGAACTTTGCGACCTTTTGCCACATTTCAGGCTTCAAACATAAAGATATAAAAATGTATTTTTTTGTGAAGAATCAACAACAAGTGGGACACAATCATGAAGTGGAACAACATTTATTGGATATTTCAAACTTTTTTAACAAATCAAAAACTGAAAAATTGGGCTTGCAAAATTATTCAGCCCCCTTAAGTTAATACTTTGTAGCGCCACCTTTTGCTGCGATTACAGCTGTAAGTCGCTTGGGGTATGTCTCTATCAGTTTTGCACATCGAGAGACTGAAATTGTTTCCCATTCCTCCTTGCAAAACAGCTCGAGCTCAGTGAGGTTGGATGGAGAGCATTTGTGAACAGCAGTTTTCAGTTCTTTCCACAGATTCTCGATTGGATTCAGGTCTGGACTTTGACTTGGCCATTCTAACACCTGGATATGTTTATTTTTGAACCATTCCATTGTAGATTTTGCTTTATGTTTTGGATCATTGTCTTGTTGGAAGACAAATCTCCGTCCCAGTCTCAGGTCTTTTGCAGACTCCATCAGGTTTTCTTCCAGAATGGTCCTGTATTTGGCTCCATCCATCTTCCCATCAATTTTAACCATCTGCCCTGTCCCTGCTGAAGAAAAGCAGGCCCAAACCATGATGCTGCCACCACCATGTTTGACAGTGGGGATGGTGTGTTCAGCTGTGTTGCTTTTACGCCAAACATAACGTTTTGCATTGTTGCCAAAAAGTTCAATTTTGGTATCATCTGACCAGAGCACCTTCTTCCACATGTTTGGTGTGTCTCCCAGGTGGCTTGTGGCAAACTTTAAACGACACTTTTTATGGATATCTTTAAGAAATGGCTTTCTTCTTGCCACTCTTCCATAAAGGCCAGATTTGTGCAATATACGACTGATTGTTGTCCTATGGACAGAGTCTCCCACCTCAGCTGTAGATCTCTGCAGTTCATCCAGAGTGATCATGGGCCTCTTGGCTGCATCTCTGATCAGTCTTCTCCTTGTATGAGCTGAAAGTTTAGAGGGACGGCCAGGTCTTGGTAGATTTGCAGTGGTCTGATACTCCTTCCATTTCAATAGTATCGCTTGCACAGTGCTCCTTGGGATGTTTAAAGCTTGGGAAATCTTTTTGTATCCAAATCCGGCTTTAAACTTCTTCACAACAGTATCTCGGACCTGCCTGGTGTGTTCCTTGTTCTTCATGATGCTCTCTGCGCTTTTAATGGACCTCTGAGACTATCACAGTGCAGGTGCATTTATACGGAGACTTGATTACACACAGGTGGATTGTATTTATCATCATTAGTCATTTAGGTCAACATTGGATCATTCAGAGATCCTCACTGAATTTCTGGAGAGAGTTTGCTGCACTGAAAGTAAAGGGGTTGAATAATTTTGCACGCCCAATATTTCAGTTTTTGATTTGTTAAAAAAGTTTGAAATATCCAATAAATGTCGTTCCACTTCATGATTGTGTCCCACTTGTTGTTGATTCTTCACAAAAAAATACAGTTTTATATCTTTATGTTTGAAGCCTGAAATGTGGCAAAAGGTTGCAAAGTTCAAGGGGGCCGAATACTTTCGCAAGGCACTGTATGTGATCTTCTGTTCTGGTCTCACTGATAAGTGACTGACAGAGAGTGGGTCTCACTGATAAGTGACTGACAGAGAGTGGGTCTCACTGATAAGTGACTGACAGAGAGCGGGTCTCACTGATAAGTGACTGACAGAGAGTGGGTCTCACTGATAAGTGACTGACAGAGAGCGGGTCTCACTGATAAGTGACTGACAGAGAACGGGTCTCACTGATAAGTGACTGGCAGAGAGTAGGTCTCACTGATAAGTGACTGACAGAGAACGGGTCTCACTGATAAGTGACTGACAGAGAGGGGGTCTCACTGATAAGTGACTGACAGAGAATGGGTCTCACTGATAAGTGACTGACAGAGAGTGGGTCTCACTGATAAGTGACTGACAGAGAGTGGGTCTCACTCTCTTTGATAATCTGCGTTTGACTTTGAATGTGAATGTGTTCCACCTCAGCTCAGCCAATCAGAAAACTGTCCTGACCCATCTTGGTAGGGGAGCCGGCCATTGCTCACTGGTCAGCCAAATGCTCAGTATAGATTATTATAAAAACAGAGAAATTGAGCAAAAGTCATATAAAATCACCAGCCGTGACATTTTTTTAAATACATTTTTTATATATATATATATATTTTGGGATCAATTTCGACCAGCCCACCCTGTTAAAAGATGGTCCGGCCCTTCTGGCATTTGCCAGAATTGCCAGACGGCCAATACGCCCACGCACTATAAGAACGTGTTTCCTGCTGTTAACGCGCTTATTTCTCTCCTTTATCTATCCCCCTTCAGCGGCGCGTATCGTGCCAAGTTGGACGGAGGTGCGACGCACCGAGAGGCTGGAGGCAATAGGCAAGAGCCCCACGCGAGAACTCATCTGGTCGTGGGCGCAACAGAACAAAACTGTTGGGGACCTTGTGAAGGTGTTGGAGGATATGGGTCACTACAGAGCTCTGCAGCTCTTTAGTCCTCACGGTAAGGCGACTATTAATAGACCTATACCACACTGCAGTTTGTGTCCGTTTCGTATAGTATTCCACACGTTACGACTTCCAGAACTGTAGCTTGTTTTTCACTGAAGCAAATACCCTTTGGTTTCACTTCTGTAATGTCATTGTTGCGTAAACTTCCTCTATTCGTGTGCAAGCACTCAACACTGTCAACACAACATTTAGCAATCAGACAGACTGAACATTTTCAGTGTCCTGCTACACTAATGGTTGATAATGTAGGTCGATGTTATTAGTGGTCAATAAAACAGTGAAATGTTGTCCTTTCAGAAACACAGTATTCCTTCCCCAACAGTGGACCATCAAAGAGCAGCAGGGATAACCCCTCCCCTCCTCAGTTACCCGCGGTAGGCTACTAGTTATGTCCTGATGTATCTATTAATCAAACCCCTCCCCTCCTCAGTCACCCGCGGTAGGCTACTAGTTATGTCCTGATGTATCTATTAATCAAACCCCTCCCCTCCTCAGTTACCCACGGTAGGCTACTAGTTATGTCCTGATGTATCTATTAATCAAACCCCTCCCCTCCTCAGTCACCCACGGTAGGCTACTAGTTATGTCCTGATGTATCTATTAATCAAACCCCTCCCCTCCTCAGTTACCCGCGGTAGGCTACTAGTTATGTCCTGATGTATCTATTAATCAAACCCCTCCCCTCCTCAGTTACCCGCGGTAGGCTACTAGTTATGTCCTGATGTATCTATTAATCAAACCCCTCCCCTCCTCAGTCACCCGCGGTAGGCTACTAGTTATGTCCTGATGTATCTATTAATCAAACCCCTCCCCTCCTCAGTCACCCGCGGTAGGCTACTAGTCATGTCCTGATGTATCTATTAATCAAACCCCTCCCCTCCTCAGTCACCCGCGGTAGGCTACTAGTTATGTCCTGATGTATCTATTAATCAAACCCCTCCCCTCCTCAGTTACCCACGGTAGCTACTAGTCATGTCCTGATGTATCTATTAATCAAACCCCTCCCCTCCTCAGTTACCCACGGTAGGCTACTAGTTATGTCATGATGTATCTATTAATCAAACCCCTCCCCTCCTCAGTCACCCGCGGTAGGCTACTAGTCCTGATGTATCTATTAATCAAACCCCTCCCCTCCTCAGTTACCCGCGGTAGGCTACTAGTCATGTCCTGATGTATCTATTAATCAAACCCCTCCCCTCCTCAGTCACCCGCGGTAGGCTACTAGTTATGTCATGATGTATCTATTAATCAAACCCCTCCCCTCCTCAGTCACCCGCGGTAGGCTACTAGTTATGTCCTGATGTATCTATTAATCAAACCCCTCCCCTCCTCAGTCACCCGCGGTAGGCTACTAGTTATGTCCTGATGTATCTATTAATCAAACCCCTCCCCTCCTCAGTTACCCACGGTAGGCTACTAGTTATGTCCTGATGTATCTATTAATCAAACCCCTCCCCTCCTCAGTCACCCGCAGTAGGCTACTAGTCATGTCCTGATGTATCTATTAATCAAACCCCTCCCCTCCTCAGTCACCCGCGGTAGGCTACTAGTTATGTCCTGATGTATCTATTAATCAAACCCCTCCCCTCCTCAGTCACCCGCGGTAGGCTACTAGTTATGTCCTGATGTATCTATTAATCAAACCCCTCCCCTCCTCAGTCACCCACGGTAGGCTACTAGTTATGTCCTGATGTATCTATTAATCAAACCCCTCCCCTCCTCAGTCACCCGCGGTAGGCTACTAGTTATGTCCTGATGTATCTATTAATCAAACCCCTCCCCTCCTCAGTCACCCGCGGTAGGCTACTAGTTATGTCCTGATGTATCTATTAATCAAACCCCTCCCCTCCTCAGTTACCCGCGGTAGCTACTAGTCATGATCAACTTATAATGTTATGATCCATAACTGTTATCACCCTGTAATAACTTGTCTATGTAGGCTAGTCCATGTGTCACCCTGTAGTAACTGTTGTCTATGTAGGCTAGTCCATGTGTCACCCTGTAGTAACTGTTGTCTATGTAGGCTAGTCCATGTGTCACCCTGTAGTAACTGTTGTCTATGTAGACTAGTCCATGTGTCACCCTGTAATAACTGTTGTCTATGTAGGCTAGTCCATGTGTCACCCTGTAGTAACTGTTGTCTATGTAGGCTAGTCCATGTGTCACCCTGTATTAACTGTTGTCTATGTATGATAGTCCATGTGTCACCCTGTAATAACTGTTGTCTATGTAGACTAGTCCATGTGTCACCCTGTAGTAACTGTTGTCTATGTAGGCTAGTCCATGTCTCACCCTGTACTAACTGTTGTCTATGTAGGCTAGTCCATGTGTCACCCTGTAATAAATGTTGTCTATGTAGGCTAGTCCATGGGTCACTCTGTAATAACTGTTGTCTATGTAGGCTAGTCCATGTGTCACCCTGTAATAACTGTTGTCTATGTAGGCTAGTCCATGTGTCACCCTGTAATAACTGTTGTCTATGTAGACTAGTCCATGTGTCACCCTGTAATAACTGTTGTCTGTGTAGACTAGTCCATGTGTCGCCCTGTAATAACTGTTGTCTATGTAGGCTAGTCCATGTGTCACCCTGTAATAACTGTTGTCTATGTAGGCTAGTCCATGTGTCACCCTGTAATTCATCCTTAGTTACACTGTACTAACTGTTGTCTATGTAGGCTAGTCCATGTGTCGCCCTGTAATTCATCCTTAGTTACACTGTACTAACTGTTGTCTACGTAGGCTAGTCCATGTGTCACCCTGTAATTCATCCTTAGTTACACTGTACTAACTGTTGTCTACGTAGGCTAGTCCTTGTGTCACCCTGTAATAACTGTTGTCTATGTAGGCTTGTCCATGTGACACCCTGTAATTCATCCTTAGTTACACTGTACTAACTGTTGTCTACATAGGCTAGTCCATGTGTCACCCTGTAATTCATCCTTAGTTACACTGTACTAACTGTTGTCTACGTAGGCTAGTCCATGTGTCACCCTGTAATTCATCCTTAGTTACACTGTACTAACTGTTGTCTACGTAGGCTAGTCCATGTGTCACCCTGTAATAACTGTTGTCTATGTAGGCTAGTCCATGTGTCACCCTGTAATTCATCCTTAGTTACACTGAACTAACTGTTGTCTACGTAGGCTAGTCCATGTGTCACCCTGTAATTCATCCTTAGTTACACTGTAATAACTGTTGTCTACGTAGACTAGTCCATGTGTCGCCCTGTAATAACTGTTGTCTACGTAGGCTAGTCCATGTGTCACCCTGTAATAACTGTTGTCTATGTAGGCTAGTCCATGTGTCACCCTGTAATTCATCCTTAGTTACACTGAACTAACTGTTGTCTACGTAGGCTAGTCCATGTGTCACCCTGTAATTCATCCTTAGTTACACTGTACTAACTGTTGTCTATGTAGACTAGTCCATGTGTCTCTCTGTAATAACTGTTGTCTATGTAGGCTAGTCCATGTATCGCCCTGTAATTCATCCTTAGTTACACTGTACTAACTGTTGTCTACGTAGGCTAGTCCATGTGTCACCCTGTAATTCATCCTTAGTTACACTGAACTAACTGTTGTCTACGTAGGCTAGTACATGTGTCACCCTGTAATTCATCCTTAGTTACACTGTAATAACTGTTGTCTACGTAGACTAGTCCATGTGTCGCCCTGTAATTCATCCTTAGTTACACTGTACTAACTGTTGTCTGTTGTATGTTCCGTGTTGTGTGTGTTTTCGTCACCACGTCCTGTTTTCTCAGTCACCCCCACCTGCCAGCGAGTCGACCCGACCTGGTTGGAACCAGTCTAATTATCACGTGTCAAGTGAAGGTACATAACTGAAAGGCTGTGGAGCCGACAATGTGAAAAACTGCCCGTGTGCCCTTGAGCAAGGCACTTAACCCTATTTCGCCTTGTAAAACAATACATTAGACTGCACCTATCTGATGTATGTGACAATGTTACTATTCTTTTAATTTGAAATTTTTTTATACCGTTTTTCTGTCTTGTGATTTTTCTGTCCACCTTTTAATATTCCTGATGAGATACATTAGATTACTGAGTACATTAGATTGCTGAGTACATTAGATTACTGAGTACATTAGATTACTGAGTACATTAGATTGCTGAGTACATTAGATTACTGAGTACATTAGATTACTGAGTACATTAGATTACTGAGTACATTAGATTGCTGAGTACATTAGATTACTGAGTACATTAGATTACTGAGTACATTAGATTACTGAGTACATTAGATTACTGAGTACATTAGATTGCTGAGTACATTAGATTACTGAGTACATTAGATTACTGAGTACATTAGATTACTGAGTACATTAGATTACTGAGTACATTAGATTGCTGAGTACATTAGATTGCTGAGTACATTAGATTACTGAGTACATTAGATTACTGAGTACATTAGATTACTGAGTACATTAGATTACTGAGTACATTAGATTGCTGAGTCATTTCATTGTTTCAGTAGGAATTGTATTCATCGTGCTATGTTGGTACTACTATCACACGTTCTTATGTCAAAACATCACACCTCTGGTCCACAACAGACTGATGTGTTGAGATGGTCCCTAGTTACAACAGACTGATGTGTTGAGATGGTCCCTAGTTACAACAGACTGATGTGTTCAGATGGTCCCTAGATACAACAGACTGATGTGTTGAGATGGTCCCTAGTTACAACAGACTGATGTGTTGAGATGGTCCCTAGTTACAACAGACTGATGTGTTGAGATGGTCCCTAGATACAACAGACTGATGTGTTGAGATGGTCCCTAGATACAACAGACTGATGTGTTGAGATGGTCCCTAGTTACAACAGACTGATGTGTTGAGATGGTCCCTAGATACAACAGACTGATGTGTTGAGATGGTCCCTAGATACAACAGACTGATGTGTTCAGATGGTCCCTAGTTACAACAGACGGTTGTGTTGAGATGGTCCCTAGTTACAACAGACCCATAAATAATATTGAGGGCATTATCCTATGAAACATCCTATGAGAGTAAGCTTCTGAGAGGTATTAAATTCCCTATTTCACTTCTCTTTTTATTTTGTGGTTTCATTGACGACCGGTTTCATAGGGTGCAACCCAAATGGGCACCCTATGTTCCCTAAATAGTGCCCATGGGTCAAAAGTAGTCCACTACGTAGGGAATAGGGTGCTGTTTGAGATGTAGCCATACGACTCATTGTGTGTCAAAGTACTAGTGAGAATGCTGAGGTTTTTCCTCGTTACTCTGCGTATGTTCTAAATATTCTCACCTTGTAGAAACCACAGGCGTAGTGTTTTCACTCTGTTTCTAGGTAGAAACCACAGGCGTAGTGTTTTCACTCTGTTGCTAGGTAGAAACCACAGGCTTAGTGTTTTTTACTTATTGCTAGGTAGAAACCACAGGCGTAGTGTTTTCACTCTGTTGCTCAGTATAAACCACAGGCGTAGTGTTTTCACTCTGTTGCTAGGTAGAAACCACAGGCTTAGTGTTTTTTACTTATTGCTAGGTAGAAACCACAGGCGTAGTGTTTTCACTCTGTTGCTCAGTATAAACCACAGGCGTAGTGTTTTCACTCTGTTGCTCAGTAGAAACCACAGGCTTAGTGTTTTTTACTTATTGCTAGGTAGAAACCACAGGCTTAGTGTTTTCACTTTGTTGCTAGGTAGAAACCACAGGCTTGTGATCACCTACTCAGACGTCATAGAGGGAACTAGACATTTTCACCAGGACATGAAGATCTCTGAGGGCAGCTTCTCTGCTGTCTACAGAGTGGTGAAGGGAAATGAAACCTTCGCTGTCAAGCTCTTCAAGCAGGTACTGACACTCCTACTCCATACAGTGCTCCATTTATCAAAGTCATCTTTTCAAAATGACCCTGGCTTGATGGAGATGAAATATAATACAGGTCATTATAAAACTAGACATTTATTTGGTCATGTGCTTCAAAAGGACTGGGGACATACGCAACACAGTTCAAGTGTTTGTTGGTCTTCTTCGTTGGTCTGTACAGGTGCAGAAAGCCTCATGGAGGAAGTTGTGGGATCTATTCAGGAGAGAGATGGAAGTTCATCATCTGTATGTCTAACTACTCCATTAATCCTCCATTTTAGATGGTTTCTGCGTAAATATTTACCTCTGAAATCCATTAGGACATCAATAGTCTTCCATGCACACATCTTCTCCTAATTGTAAAAAAAAATAAAAAAATCTGTTGTCAATGACTTACCTGGTTAAATAAAGGTAAATATCTGCCTGTTACTAATCATCAAATCTGCCTGTTTATCTTTCAGCTACCAGCATCCTAACATCTTAGAGCTGTTGGGTTGTTACTCTGATGGGGATCGTTACTGGCTGGTATACCCTTACCTTCCCAACGGATCTCTGTTCCACAGACTGCATGACCAGGTGAGATATTCTATTCTATACCCCTTACCTTCCCAACGGATCACTGTTCCACAGACTGCATGACCAGGTGAGATATTCTATTCTATACCCCTTACCTTCCCAACGGATCACTGTTCCACAGACTGCATGACCAGGTGAGATATTCTATTCTATACCCCTTACCTTCCCAACGGATCACTGTTCCACAGACTGCATGACCAGGTGAGATATTCTATTCTCTACCCCTTACCTTCCCAACGGATCACTGTTCCACAGACTGCATGACCAGGTGAGATATTCTATTCTATACCCCTTACCTTCCCAACGGATCTCTGTTCCACAGACTGCATGACCAGGTGAGATATTCTATTCTCTACCCCTTACCTTCCCAACGGATCTCTGTTCCACAGACTGCATGACCAGGTGAGATATTCTATTCTCTACCCCTTACCTTCCCAACGGATCACTGTTCCACAGGCTGCATGACCAGGTGAGATATTCTATTCTATACCCCTTACCTTCCCAACGGATCACTGTTCCACAGACTGCATGACCAGGTGAGATATTCTATTCTATACCCCTTACCTTCCCAACGGATCTCTGTTCCACAGACTGCATGACCAGGTGAGATATTCTATTCTATACCCCTTACCTTCCCAACGGATCTCTGTTCCACAGACTGCATGACCAGGTGAGATATTCTATTCTATACCCCTTACCTTCCCAACGGATCTCTGTTCCACAGGCTGCATGACCAGGTGAGATATTCTATTCTATACCCCTTACCTTCCCAACGGATCTCTGTTCCACAGACTGCATGACCAGGTGAGATATTCTATTCTCTACCCCTTACCTTCCCAACGGATCACTGTTCCACAGACTGCATGACCAGGTGAGATATTCTATTCTCTACCCCTTACCTTCCCAACGGATCTCTGTTCCACAGACTGCATGACCAGGTGAGATATTCTATTCTCTACCCCTTACCTTCCCAACGGATCACTGTTCCACAGACTGCATGACCAGGTGAGATATTCTATTCTCTACCCCTTACCTTCCCAACGGATCTCTGTTCCACAGACTGCATGACCAGGTGAGATATTCTATTCTCTACCCCTTACCTTCCCAACGGATCTCTGTTCCACAGACTGCATGACCAGGTGAGATATTCTATTCTCTACCCCTTACCTTCCCAACGGATCACTGTTCCACAGACTGCATGACCAGGTGAGATCTACCTCTTCAGTTGAGACACCACTATGCACAAGCTCACACATTTTCTTCAACAGATACACCTATTCTAGTTGTAGGTTGTGTTACCTATTCTAGTTGTAGGTTGTGTTACCTATTCTAGTTGTAGGTTGTGTTACCTATTCTAGTTGTAGGTTGTGTTACTTATTCTAGTTGTAGGTTGTGTTGCCTATTCTAGTTGTAGGTTGTGTTACCTATTCTAGTTGTAGGTTGTGTTACCTATTCTAGTTGTAGGTTGTGTTACCTATTCTAGTTGTAGGTTGTGTTACCTATTCTAGTTGTAGGTTGTGTTACCTATTCTAGTTGTAGGTTGTGTTACCTATTCTAGTTGTAGGTTGTGTTACCTATTCTAGTTGTAGGTTGTGTTACCTATTCTAGTTGTAGGTTGTGTTACCTATTCTAGTTGTAGGTTGTGTTACCTATTCTAGTTGTAGGTTGTGTTACCTATTCTAGTTGTAGGTTGTGTTACCTATTCTAGTTGTAGGTTGTGTTACCTATTCTAGTTGTAGGTTGTGTTACCTATTCTAGTTGTAGGTTGTGTTACCTATTCTAGTTGTAGGTTGTGTTACCTATTCTAGTTGTAGGTTGTGTTACCTATTCTAGTTGTAGGTTGTGTTACCTATTCTAGTTGTAGGTTGTGTTACCTATTCTAGTTGTAGGTTGTGTTACCTATTCTAGTTGTAGGTTGTGTTACCTATTCTAGTTGTAGGTTGTGTTACCTATTCTAGTTGTAGGTTGTGTTACCTATTCTAGTTGTAGGTTGTGTTACCTATTCTAGTTGTAGGTTGTGTTACCTATTCTAGTTGTAGGTTGTGTTACCTATTCTAGTTGTAGGTTGTGTTACTTATTCTAGTTGTAGGTTGTGTTACCTATTCTAGTTGTAGGTTGTGTTACCTATTCTAGTTGTAGGTTGTGTTACCTATTCTAGTTGTAGGTTGTGTTACCTATTCTAGTTGTAGGTTGTGTTACCTATTCTAGTTGTAGGTTGTGTTACCTATTCTAGTTGTAGGTTGTGTTACCTATTCTAGTTGTAGGTTGTGTTACCTATTCTAGTTGTAGGTTGTGTTACCTATTCTAGTTGTAGGTTGTGTTACCTATTCTAGTTGTAGGTTGTGTTACCTATTCTAGTTGTAGGTTGTGTTACCTATTCTAGTTGTAGGTTGTGTTACCTATTCTAGTTGTAGGTTGTGTTACCTATTCTAGTTGTAGGTTGTGTTACCTATTCTAGTTGTAGGTTGTGTTACCTATTCTAGTTGTAGGTTGTGTTACCTATTCTAGTTGTAGGTTGTGTTACCTATTCTAGTTGTAGGTTGTGTTACCTATTCTAGTTGTAGGTTGTGTTACCTATTCTAGTTGTAGGTTGTGTTACCTATTCTAGTTGTAGGTTGTGTTACCTATTCTAGTTGTAGGTTGTGTTACCTATTCTAGTTGTAGGTTGTGTTACCTATTCTAGTTGTAGGTTGTGTTACCTATTCTAGTTGTAGGTTGTGCTACCTATTCTAGTTGTAGGTTGTGCTACCTATTCTAGTTGTAGGTTGTGTTACCTATTCTAGTTGTAGGTTGTGTTACCTATTCTAGTTGTAGGTTGTGTTACCTATTCTAGTTGTAGGTTGTGTTACTGTAAAGGCAAATTTCCGTCCTCCGATGGACAATAATCTTCCATTTAATTCTACTAAACTACTATTCTATTCTATTTCAATGCCGAACATATCAGCGTATCTGTCTCTGCGGTGGACAGACTGTATGGTAGTAGGTGTACTGGTGTTTAAATGCTAACAGGTTTCCCTTCCTGCATCTCTCTGTAGAACGCAGTGCCTCCTCTCTCATGGCAGGAGCGCCTGGACATCATCAAGGGGACGGCTAAGGCTGTACATCACCTACACATGGCCCAGCCCTGCACTGTGGTCTGTGGTAACATCACAAGGTACCGGCTCAAACCCCTAGTCTATAACATCACAAGGTACCGGCTCAAACCCCTAGTCTATAACATCACAAGGTACCGGCTCAAACCCCTAGTCTATAACATCACAAGGTACCGGCTCAAACCCCTAGTCTATAACATCACAAGGTAGCGGCTCAAACCTCTAGTCTATAACATCACAAGGTACCGGCTCAAACTTCTAGTCTATAACATCACAAGGTGCCGGCTCAAACCTCTAGTCTATAACATCACAAGGTACCGGCTCAAACCCCTAGTCTATAACATCACAAGGTACCGGCTCAAACCCCTAGTCTATAACATCACAAGGTACCAGCTCAAACCCCTAGTCTATAACATCACAAGGTACCGGCTCAAACCCCTAGTCTATAACATCACAAGGTACCGGCTCAAACCCCTAGTCTATAACATCACAAGGTACCGGCTCAAACCCCTAGTCTATAACATCACAAGGTACCGGCTCAAACCCCTAGTCTATAACATCACAAGGTACCGGCTCAAACCTGTAGTCTATAACATCACAAGGTACCGGCTCAAACCCCTAGTCTATAACATCACAAGGTACCGGCTCAAACCTCTAGTCTATAACATCACAAGGTACCGGCTCAAACCTCTAGTCTATAACATCACAAGGTACCGGCTCAAACCTCTAGTCTATAACATCACAAGGTACCGGCTCAAACCCCTAGTCTATAACATCCCAAGGTACCGGCTCAAACCTCTAGTCTATAACATCACAAGGTACCGGCTCAAACCCCTAGTCTATAACATCACAAGGTAGCGGCTCAAACCTCTAGTCTATAACATCACAAGGTACCGGCTCAAACCCCTAGTCTATAACATCACAAGGTACCGGCTCAAACCCCTAGTCTATAACATCACAAGGTACCGGCTCAAACCCCTAGTCTATAACATCACAAGGTACCGGCTCAAACCCCTAGTCTATAACATCACAAGGTACCGGCTCAAACCCCTAGTCTATAACATCACAAGGTACCGGCTCAAACCTCTAGTCTATAACATCACAAGGTACCGGCTCAAACCTCTAGTCTATAACATCACAAGGTACCGGCTCAAACCCCTAGTCTAGTCACTCACCTCACCCCCTTTCACCCCCTAGCCTAGTGGTTAGTGGCAGGAGAGCCTTGTGTTTAGTGCATTGGACTAGTAACCGGAAGGTTGCAAGATCAAATCCCTGAGCTAACAAGGTAAAAAAAATCTGTCGTTCTACCCCTGAACAATGCAGTTAACCCACTGTTCCTAGACCAGCTAACCCACTGTTCCTAGACCAGCTAACCCACTGTTCCTAGACCAGTTAACCCACTGTTCCTAGACCAGTTAACCCACTGTTCCTAGACCAGCTAACCCACTGTTCCGAGACCAGTTAACCCACTGTTCCTAGACCAGTTAACCCACTGTTCCTAGACCAGTTAACCCACTGTTCCTAGACCAGTTAACCCACTGATCCTAGACCAGTTAACCCACTGATCCTAGACCAGTTAACCCACTGTTCCGAGACCAGTTAACCCACTGTTCCTAGACCAGTTAACCCACTGTTCCTAGACCAGTTAACCCACTGTTCCTAGACCAGTTAACCCACTGATCCTAGGCCGTCATTGTAAATAAGAATTTGTTCTTAACTGACTCCCTGTCACACCTGAGTTCCAAAGCCTATTCTCTCTGTGTAGTTCTAAAGAACCCTGTCACTCCTGAGTTCCAAAGCCTATTCTCTCTGTGTAGTTCTAAAGAACCCTGTCACACCTGAGTTCCAAAGCCTATTCTCTCTGTGTAGTTCTAAAGAACCCTGTCACTCCTGAGTTCCAAAGCCTATTCTCTCTGTGTAGTTCTAAAGAACCCTGTCACACCTGAGTTCAAAAGCCTATTCTCTCTGTGTAGTTCTAACATCCTGCTGGACGAGCGGCTGCAGCCCAAGCTGTCTGATTTTGGGACGGCCCGTCTCAGACCCCACTCCGTCAGTCAGAGCTGCACCGTTACCTTGGATACGACCTTCGGAACCCTGGGCTACCTGCCGGAGGAATACATACGAGACGGAAAGCTGTCCGTCAGTCTGGACGTGTTCAGCTTGGGAGTGGTGAGTTAGGGAGCGCGTGACACAACAATCCTCTTTCAACAGACGTGGTCTTTGTCAGCTACTTGCGACTAATACTAGATAAACTGATCTGAATGCCAGAACATAGCTGTTTGTGAATGGCTTGGATGTCCATGACCAGAACCTGTTAATAAGAAGCTATTTGTTCTTTAGGTTATAATGGAAATTATAACGGGACGGAAAGCTAGAGAGGAGACTCCTAGACACACCCTGCTGGTAAGACTAGAATGACATTTTGTTACTTACGGAAATTGCACATTGTATTAAAATGCTTGCTAAACACATGAAATAATGCTGTGTTGCTGGATACATGTGCTCTGGTTCATCCTCCCTGCCTCCCGTCCAGAGAAACGTCCTACGTGGAGAGGTGGAAGACACTGGCAGTGTAGACTCCTGTCTTCAGTATCTGGACCCGAGAGCTGGTCTTTGTCCCCACTCTATGTCCTTTACCTTGTTGCGTCTAGCCCTGGACTGCACCTCTACACGACCACGCAACAGACCCACCATGGAGAATGTGAGTCAACTCAATACAATTCAATGCAATCCAGTTCAATTTACTTCATTTCAATTCAATTCTACTTTACTGAGTTGGGTAAATGTGAGAATAGGGACATGAACCTGACTTTTAGAGTCAAGGTTCAAGGTAGGACTGTTTGTTTGATTTTCCACTGAATCAGACCTGAATCAGACCTGAATCAGACCTGAATCTGACCTGGGCAGAAAATAGTTATATTTTGTAGTTTGTTTGGTAGAGTTTGAGCTAGTCGAAGATAGTTTAGGTAGAGTTTGAGCTAGTCGAAGATAGTTTTAGGTAGAGTTTGAGCTAGTTGAAGATAGTTTATTTAGAATTTGATATTTAGAATTTGAGGTAGTCGAATATAGTTTAGGTAGAGTTTGAGCTAGTTGAAGATAGCAAATATTGTTTTTTGATATTCAAATACAGGTCTCAGGAAAATAATACCTCGCAAATAACCAAATCATATTTGAAGGTATTTGAATATATGCAAGTTATTTGAAAAACTCAAAAATATTTATTTGGTGGCTGCCAAATATTCGATGAAGAACCCAAAACAATAAGAGTTAGTTGAATTAGTCTAAATATATGATCATAAGCACATAGTTTGGAGGGCTCTCACATATAAATCTTAATATAGCCTATAGCCTACAATGAAATTACATGAGGGACATGGAATCACCTCAACATTAGAGGAGATTAACAAAATGACTGACAAATATGTTCGTAATGAGTGACATAAGGTTATACGGTAATGAGTGACATAAGGTTATACGGTAATGAGTGACATAAGGTTATATGGTAATGAGTGACATTAGGTTATACGGTAATGAGTGACATTAGGTTATACGGTAATGAGTGACATTAGGTTATACGGTAATGAGTGACATAAGGTTATACGGTAATGAGTGACATAAGGTTATATGGTAATGAGTGACATTAGGTTATACGGTAATGAGTGACATTAGGTTATACGGTAATGAGTGACATTAGGTTATACGGTAATGAGTGACATTAGGTTATACGGTAATGAGTGACATAAGGTTATATGGTAATGAGTGACATTAGGTTATACGGCAATGAGTGACATTAGGTTATACGGTAATGAGTGACATAAGGTTACACGGTAATGAGTGACATAAGGTTATACGGTAATGAGTGACATAAGGTTACACGGTAATGAGTGACATAAGGTTATACGGTAATGAGTGACATAAGGTTACACGGTAATGAGTGACATAAGGTTATATGGTAATGAGTGACATAAGGTTACACGGTAATGAGTGACATAAGGTTACACGGTAATGAGTGACATAAGGTTACATGGTAATGAGTGACATAAGGTTATACGGTAATGAGTGACATAAGGTTATACGGTAACACTTGACATCCAGTTCTTGTATGTAGTAACTTTGTAATTATTACCATAGCAACATTGTTGTTACATGGGACTTTGGAAATGTCTTTATAATTACACAATAATGGCGTTATTAAATGGAATAAGGAACAGTCACAATTCTTGTGTAGATTAGTTACAAAAAAGCCCAGTTTATTGCAGCATACCACCCTGCATACCACCCTGCATACCACCCTGCATACCACCCTGCATATCACCCTGCATACCACCCTGCATATCACCCTGCATACCACCCATCATACCACCCATCATACCACCCTGCATACCACCCTGCATATCACCCTGCATATCACCCTGCATACCACCCAGCATACCACCCTGCATACCACCCTGCATCCCACTGCTGGCTTGCTTCTGGAGCAAAGCAGGGTTGGTCCTGGTCAGTCCCTGGATGGGAGACCAGATGCTGCTGGAAGTGGTGTTGGAGGGCCAGTAGGAGGCACTCTTTCCTCTGGTCTAAAAAAATATCCCAATGCCCCAGGGCAGGGATTGGGGACACTGCCCTGTGTAGGGTGCTGTCTTTCGGATGGGACGTTAAACAGATGTCCTGACTCTCTGTGGTCACTAAAGATCCCATGGCACTTATTGTAAGAGTAGGGGTGTTAACCCCGGTGTCCTGGCTAAATTCCCAATCTGTCCCTCATACCATCGTGGTCACCTAATCATCCCCAGTTTACAATTGGCTCTTTCATCCCCCTCCTCTCCCCTGTAACTATAACCCCAGGTTGTTGCTGTACATGAGAATGTGTTCTCAGTCAACCTACCTGGTAAAATAAATTAATAGCTATGCAATTACCAAATTATTATGTAACAAAATGCTAATACAAGGTAATTAAAGTTGTTTTACTCCAGCACAAGAACAGTTTAATGCTCAACGTTACTTAGAACGCTAACAGTAACAAAATATGGCTATTAAGTGTCGAAAGCAAGCAAAATATACCAAAACTGCCTTCTCGAATCAACCACAGCCAAGGTAGGTGGGAAAGTCATGTTCGTTTATATTCTGAGTAAAGTATCCCTTTAAAGATGGTGTAGTGTGTGTTTCAAACAAGAACACTTCCTGTCAGACGGACAAAGAGGTTCGACGTTGTTTGCCAATGGATTTGAATTACTCTACAGTATTTTTCAGGTATTATAAAATGAATTGCAGCCTTCAACCACCTCAGTGGCCTGTTAAAAGAGTCATACAGTACAGATGTAGGATCTTAGTTTGAGCCAGTTTGCTACAGCAGGAAAATAATCCTCAGCAACAGGAAATGTGAATTATTATGTGGATTATCGTAAATGGACATTTTTGTATTGGTTGACACATTTTTTTCATTAGGGCAAATCAAATCTGAAATGTTAAAGTTAATATTACAAACTTTAGAAGCCTTTTCAAATCTCAAATACACTACAAGTTTGCATTTTCTGCTGTGCGGGAAAATTCTCAGCAACATAAGTGTGATCAAAGTAAGATCCTACATCTGTAGTTGAGCATCACAACTTATACTTATCTGTAAAAAACAATATAATTGGTTAATTGGTTTGACTTGATAATGTACACCTGGGGCAATGACATTCAGGAGATTAGACATTTACAGAATGTTCACGTAGAAATGTATTGTGTAGATGAAATATGACTGTCATATTGGAATAGGATAGGAGATTGGGCTCTATTCATTCTATTTCTATCCTCAACATACAGTTCTAGATACAGCCCTGCCATTAGTTGAAGACAACCAATCCAACATACAGTTCTAGATACAGTCCTGTCATTAGTTGAAGACAGCCAATCCCAGCCCTGTCATTAGTTGAAGACAGCCAATCCAACATGCAGTTCTAGATACAGCCATGTCATTAGTTGAAGACAGCCAATCCAACATACAGTTCCTGATACAGTCCTGTCATTAGTTGAAGGCAGCCAATCCAATGGTTTCTGAAATGTAGTCACTTCCTGAGATCTGTATTCAAATAGTTATTTTAAAGTAGTCATTTTTTGAGGATCTGTTTTCAAGTAGTTGTAGTCACCTCCAAAGTAACTCTTTGTTTCCCTGAAAGCATCGTTAGAACTAGAGTTCTCTTAGGTCTGGACTGAATACTGTAGCTAGGTGAATACTGTAGCTAGGTGAATACTGTAGCTATGTGAATACTGTAGCTAGGTGAATACTGTAGCTAGGTGAACACTGTAGCTAGGTGAATACTGTAGCTAGGTGAACACTGTAGCTAGGTGAATACTGTAGCTAGGTGAATACTGAAGCAAGGTGAATACTGTAGCTAGGTGAATACCGTAGCTAGGTGAATACCGTAGCTAGGTGAATACCGTAGCTAGGTGAATACCGTAGCTAGGTGAATACTGTAGCTAGGTGAATACTGTAGCTAGGTGAATACTGAAGCTAGGTGAATACCGTAGCTAGGTGAATACCGTAGCTAGGTGATTACCGTAGCTAGGTGAATACTGTAGCTAGGTGAATACTGTAGCTAGGTGAATACTGAAGCTAGGTGAATACTGTAGCTAGGTGAATACTGTAGCTAGGTGAATACCGTAGCTAGGTGAATACCGTAGCTAGGTGAATACCGTAGCTAGGTGAATACTGTAGCTAGGTGAATATTGTAGCTAGGTGAATACCGTAGCTAGGTGAATACCGTAGCTAGGTGAATACCGTAGCTAGGTGAATACCGTAGCTAGGTGAATACTGTAGCTAGGTGAATACTGTAGCTAGGTGAATACTGAAGCTAGGTGAATACTGTAGCTAGGTGAATACTGTAGCTAGGTGAATACCGTAGCTAGGTGAATACCGTAGCTAGGTGAATACCGTAGCTAGGTGAATATTGTAGCTAGGTGAATACCGTAGCTAGGTGAATACCGTAGCTAGGTGAATACCGTAGCTAGGTGAATACCGTAGCTAGGTGAATACTGTAGCTAGGTGAATACTGTAGCTAGGTGAATACCGTAGCTAGGTGAATACTGTAGCTAGGTGAATACTGTAGCTAGGTGAGGGGCTGACTAGACAAATGAGAACTGAAGTCATTTACAGCCTCTCAACATTTGTGGACTTAGTAAATATTGACTTTATGAGTCATACTCGATTACTGCTTTTATTTACAGGTAAATCATTGACAGCACATTGTCTTTTACAGTAATGAAATGGGTGATCTCCCCCAACCTGTTCCAGGTGTTACAGGTATTGAGCCAGCTGCTTCCCCTGCCGTGCCCACCTGAAGACCAGCCCCACACGCTGACCGACGAGGCCCCAGCTCCCCCTGCCTCTCCTGCCCAGATGGGACAGGGCCCCAGCTCCAACCCCAGCCCCAGTGTGCCTGTGGAGGATGATGAGCTGCACAGTTACCCCGTTGAGAACCCACAGCCAGCTCCAGCCCAGGGAGGGCCCTGTGAGTGTAGCCAGTCAGAGGTCACCTATCTGGGCAGTGGGGAGCGGAGCAACCACCTGTCACGGGAGGGGGCTGGGGAAAGAGCAGGGCTAGGGGCTGATGAGGCTGACCAGAGCCTACAGACCAATGGAGAGCCAGTGGATCTTTACGGTAGCTGGCCAGTCCAATGTAGCTGTTCAGCTGAGGTGAATGGACTGGGCTGTGAAGACTGTAGAGCCAATGGGTTTACTCCCTGCCCCTCAGACCTCCCTCAAGGCAAGTATTATGTTTGGGACCAGGAGTTATACCTCACCACCTTACCTAACCAGGTTTAAGCCCAATGCCCTACCTATAGACTAACTACCTATAGACTATAACTACCTATAGACTATAACTACCTATAGACTATAACTACCTATAGACTATAACTACCTATAGACTGTAACTACCTATAGACTGTAACTACCTATAGACTGTAACTACCTATAGACTGTAACTACCTATAGACTGTAACTCCCTATAGACTGTAACTACCTATAGACTGTAACTACCTATAGACTGTAACTATCTATAGACTGTAACTGTAACTACCTATAGACTAACTACCTATAGACTATAACTACCTATAGACTGTAACTCCCTATAGACTGTAACTACCTATAGACTAACTACCTATAAACTGTAACTACCTATAGACTGTAACTACCTATAGACTGTAACTACCTATAGACTGTAACTACCTTTAGACTGTAACTACCTATAGACTGTAACTACCTATAGACTGTAACTATCTATAGACTGTAACTGTAACTACCTATAGACTAACTACCTATAGACTATAACTACCTATAGACTGTAACTCCCTATAGACTGTAACTACCTATAGATTGTAACTGTAACTACCTATAGACTGTAACTACCTATAGACTGTAACTGTAACTACCTATAGACTGTAACTACCTAT
The DNA here is from genome assembly GCF_045791955.1 of Oncorhynchus clarkii lewisi. Taxonomy (NCBI): domain Eukaryota; kingdom Metazoa; phylum Chordata; class Actinopteri; order Salmoniformes; family Salmonidae; genus Oncorhynchus; species Oncorhynchus clarkii. The sequence goes on from NW_027258020.1 coordinate 169,603, forward strand.
AGACTAACTCCCTATAGACTGTAACTACCTATAGACTAACTCCCTATAGACTGTAACTCCCTATAGACTGTAACTACCTGTAGACTAACTACCTATAGACTGTAACTACCTATAGACTAACTACCTATAGACTGTAACTACCTATAGACTAACTACCTATAGACTGTAACTACCTATAGACTGTAACTACCTATAGACTATAACTACCTATAGACTGTAACTACCTATAGACTAACTACCTATAGACTAACTACCTATAGACTATAACTACCTATAGACTGTAACTACCTATAGACTAACTACCTATAGACTATAACTACCTATAGACTATAACTATCTATAGACTGTAATCACCTATAGACTAACTACCTATAGACTAACTACCTATAAACTGTAACTACCTATAGACTAACTACCTATAGACTGTAACTACCTATAGACTATAACTATAGACTGTAACTACCTATAGACTAACTACCTATAAACTGTAACTACCTATATACTAACTACCTATAGACTGTAACTACCTATAGACTATAACTACCTATAGACTGTAACTACCTATAGACTAACTACCTATAGACTAACTACCTATAGACTGTAACTGCCTATAGACTAACTACCTATAGACTGTAACTACCTATAGACTGTAACTACCTATAGACTAACTACCTATAGACTAACTACCTATAAACTGTAACTACCTATAGACTAACTACCTATAGACTGTAACTGCCTATAGACTAACTACCTATAGACTGTAACTACCTATAGACTGTAACTCCCTATAGACTGTAACTACCTATAGACTGTAACTACCTATAGACTGTAACTACCTATAGACTAACTACCTATAGACTAACTCCCTATAGACTGTAACTACCTATAGACTGTAACTACCTATAGACTAACTACCTATAGACTAACTACCTATAGACTGTAACTACCTATAGACTATAACTATAGACTGTAACTACCTATAGACTAACTACCTATAAACTGTAACTACCTATATACTAACTACCTATAGACTGTAACTACCTATAGACTATAACTACCTATAGACTGTAACTACCTATAGACTAACTACCTATAGACTAACTACCTATAGACTGTAACTGCCTATAGACTAACTACCTATAGACTGTAACTACCTATAGACTGTAACTACCTATAGACTAACTACCTATAGACTAACTACCTATAAACTGTAACTACCTATAGACTAACTACCTATAGACTGTAACTGCCTATAGACTAACTACCTATAGACTGTAACTACCTATAGACTGTAACTCCCTATAGACTGTAACTACCTATAGACTGTAACTACCTATAGACTGTAACTACCTATAGACTAACTACCTATAGACTAACTCCCTATAGACTGTAACTACCTATAGACTGTAACTACCTATAGACTAACTACCTATAGACTAACTACCTATAGACTGTAACTGCCTATAGACTAACTACCTATAGACTGTAACTACCTATAGACTGTAACTACCTATAGACTAACTACCTATAGACTAACTACCTATAGACTGTAACTACCTATAGACTGTAACTACCTATAGACTGTAACTACCTATAGACTAACTACCTATAGACTAACTCCCTATAGACTGTAACTACCTATAGACTGTAACTACCTATAGACTAACTACCTATAGACTAACTACCTATAGACTGTAACTCCCTATAGACTGTAACTCCCTATAGACTAACTACTTATAGACTAACTACCTATAGACTAACTACCTATAGACTGTAACGAGGGCCTGGAGTTTATCCAGGTCTGGTCAAAGGATCAAGTAAAAACACTGTTTTAGCTTTAGAACCTGGTTGTATAAAAATTAAGATTTCAGAGATCATTTCTTCTTTACACAGCTGCCAATGTTGAGTCAGAGTCACATACTGGTTTAATTCAAATTGTTCTGTCTATGTTTCAGGTGACCTCAGCTTCTCTTCCCTCAGTATAGTGGACAACCCTGCCAAGCAGAGAATGATGAATAAGATTGATCTGTACAACAGAGGCCTCCTCAGAACAGAGGAACTCCTCTCTGTCTCCATGACCACCCAGGAGTGACAAAGCTACAGAGGAACAACTCTCTGTCTCCATGACCACCCAGGAGTGACAAAGCTACAGAGGAACTCCTCTCTGTCTCCATGACCACCCAGGAGTGACAAAGCTAATCTAGGATCTGCTTGCCCTCCCGAATCCTAATCTTAATTAACCATTAGAGGTTAAAAACACAAAACAGACCCCAGACCAGCATCTAGGGCAACTTCACTACTCTAAATGACACATGCATACAGTACATAGCCTGCTGAGAGAGAGGGTTAACTTATCCATATATCTGACTTAGTCATTTCTGGTCCTGGTTAAATGATCTGGTCCTGGTTAAATGACCTGGTCCTGGCTCTGGTTAAATGACCTGGTCCTGGTTAAATGACCTGGTCCTGGTTAAATGACCTGGTCCTGGTTAAATGATCTGGTCCTGGTTAAATGACCTGGTCCTGGTTAATTGACGTGGCCCTGGTTAAATGACCTGGTCCTGGCCCTGGTTAAATGACGTGGCCCTGGTTAAATGACCTGGTCCTGGCCCTGGTTAAATGATCTGGCCCTGGTTAAATGACCTGGCCCTGGTTAAATGACCTGGTCCTGGCCCTGGTTAAATGATCTGGCCCTGGTTAAATGACCTGGCCCTGGTTAAATGACCTGGTCCTGGCCCTGATTAAATGACCTGGCCCTGGTTAAATGACCTGGCCCTGGTTAAATTACCTGGCCCTGATTAAATGACCTGGCCCTGGTTAAATGACATGGCTCTGGTTAAATGATCTGGCCCTGGTTAAATGATCTGGCCCTGGTTAAATGACCTGGTCCTGGTTAAATGACCTGGTCCTGGTTAAATGACCTGGTCCTGGTTAAATGACCTGGTCCTGGTTAAATGACCTGGTCCTGGTTAAATGATCTGGCCCTGGTTAAATGACCTGGCTCTGGTTAAATGACCTGGTCCTGGTTAAATGACCTGGTCCTGGTTAAATGACCTGGTCCTGGTTAAATGATCTGGCCCTGGTTAAATGATCTGGCCCTGGTTAAATGACCTGGCTCTGGTTAAATGACCTGGTCCTGGTTAAATGACCTGGTCCTGGTTAAATGACCTGGTCCTGGTTAAATGATCTGGCCCTGGTTAAATGATCTGGCCCTGGTTAAATGACCTGGCCCTGGTTAAATGACCTGGTCCTGGCCCTGGTTAAATGACCTGGCCCTGGTTAAATGACCTGGTCCTGGCTCTGGTTAAATGACCTGGCTCTGGTTAAATGATCTGGCCCTGGTTAAATGACCTGGCCCTGGCCACTCAGCCACATGATACTGTAGATGGTTTCAAATCTCCCTTTCTCTAAATGACTGTACGGATCTGGGCTGGTTTCCCAAAAAGCATCGTAGCACTATGATCATCTTTCGTCCATTTAGTTTCAATGGAATTAAAGTTAGTGCTACGATGCTTTTAGGAAATCCAGCCCTGGTATGTGACGAGACGTGATGTTCATATGGTTGAATGAAAGCAATCTATGTCCTTCGTTGTCAGTAAATTATGCTAAAAAATATATTCTTGTAGAAAGGTATTTATTATCTGCTGACAGATTCCATTTTATATTTCTTATTTATAAAATTAGGATATGATTTATACAGTACTTCTATAATAAAAACATTTTATAAAGATAATTTAAAATGATGGGTTCATGCAAAAATGTTAGCGTGTAGAAACAGTGGGAAACTAAACCAAAGCATGAAGTGCTGTCATACCTTGTCCATAGGCCGCTGACAGGGTAAGGAAACCAATGTGTCATTTTGTAACTATCCCTTTACTTATGTTTTGTAAGATGACTTTACATTTTTTCATGCCTTTTATTAATAAAATAAGATTGACAATGTGGGATGAATTCGTTTGAAATATTTGTAGGTAAACAAACTATAGTCCGCTTTCACTGTAATTCACAACTATAACGGCATTCATGATTTAAAATACGATGTTGTGGTATCTGGTAAGACTAATGATAACCAGATGAGACTCATCAAGCTGCACCTTACCCCCCAGGCCGGTAGGTGGCGCTCACACAATAGTTTTTTTTTAGGTTGCCTCGGAAAAAAGGCAAAAGCACTTCCGCTTTGCCACTTCCTTGTTTTTATGTCAGCTGTCAAATTCAATTGACGCGCGAAATAAGCAAAACAAAACAGAAATGTCACAGTCGGGGTGTCCTCTTGGTGACAGAGTCCTAGTAGGTTACATTTTACCCGAAAAGAAGGTTAAAAACTCCGAAAATGACGACTCTGATTGGGAAGATGATGAGGAGGAAGAAGATGCACAGCCGGATTTTCTGGATATGAAAGAGATGGACAGCGTTAGTTCAGGAGGACATGTGTTTAATTCCTCCGTACCGGGCCGAAACGAAGGTGAGTGGTCGTTGACAGATCATCATAGTTTTAATAAATGCACATGTAGAAGTTAACCTAACTAGCTAATGGGGTTGTCACTTGCAACAAATTAGGCATATTTATCTAACAAGCAAGTTGCCAATCATTCGGTGTAAAGGAACAGCGACAGTGTCACTCTTGTCGGTCGAGCTTGTATTGATTGTAATTTCTCCTACTGTAGAGAGGAGTCTACTGTAATTTATATAGTTTGTTCAATCTGGTTTATCTCTTGTTGGTGACACTAATACACCCACAGAAAGGTGGGTATAATTTGTGGGAAAGTTCCAACAGGAGGAATCTGTAACCAAAAACTTGTTAAAGTACAAGGTTGCCAACAAAACAACGTATACAAAGTTGTATAGCGGCAGAATAAGATACCGGGTAGAGAGGGTGGGCTTTTTCCATTCAGCATGTTTATTCCGTAAAAATATCTGTCCTCTCTCTGGTAGCCTACGAACAAACATTAAGAATAAGCTACGTGGTGAGTTGATGCCTGTTCGGCATTTAGTTAGCTAGGTGAATTGATCATGCTACTTTTGTATGCGTTGTTTGTTGCCAACCTTGTACTTTACCAAGTTTTTGTTACAGATTCCTGTTGGAACGTTCCCACAAATTATACACACCTCCCACAAAACACTATCATACAATCCACCACGATGAATGCATGCTGATGATCTAGCTACCTAACGTTAGTCAGCTCAATAACTAACTATCTTGTGTAATTGTTTCATTTTCTATCCCATGTCCGTTCTAGTTGATTTCCTGGACAGCGTGTCTGGTAAGAGATGCAGAGTAATGGGCCGGTTCAGTCTGAAGGACCCGTGGTGGGAGGCTACCTGCACGACCCGCGCTGCCAAGGGCAAGCTGGTGCTACGGGGCTACCCTGCCTACCGCCTTCGCTCAGACCTCCAGGGAGACCCGGACCACTCTGTCCTGTCTCTGTTCCTCACCGCCTGCGGCGTGGACGCACAGTTTGTCGTCCCCTTCTTTGCTTGGCTGCCGATGGGAAGGAAGGTGGAGTTTGCTAACTTGCAGGAAGTTCTGGCTGAGTTTGAGGAAGGAGAGCAGCACAGGGCTTTGGCACAGCAGATTAAAGCCTTGGTCTCTGTTTCAGGTAGGTGGACGTGGGGGAGAGATACATCTAGACCCTGATGTGTTTTGGTAATATGAAGTGCTGTGAGTAAAGACCATAGCTGTGTTCGAATACTCCTACCATACCATACTATACCATACTAACCATACCATACTAACTATACCATTCTATACCATACCATACTATACCATACTAACCATACCATACTATACCATTCTATACCATACTAACCATACCATACTAACTATACCATTCTATACCATACTATACATTCTATACTATTCTATACTATACCATACTATACCATTCTATACCATACTAACCATTCTATACCATACTATACCATTCTATTCTATACCATTCTATACATTCTATACTATACCATTCTATACCATTCTATACCATTCTATACCATACTAACCATTCTATACCATTCTATGCCATACTATACCATTCTATACTATACCATTCTATACCATACTAACCATACCATACTAACTATACCATACTATATCATTCTATACCATACTATACCATACTATACCATTCTATACCATACCATTCTATACCATTCTATATTATACCATACCATACTATACCATTCTATACCATACTAACCATACCATACTATATCATTCTATACCATTCTATAGTATACCATACTAACTATACCATTCTATACCATACTATTCTATACCATACTAACCATACCATACTATACCATTCTATACTATACCATTCTATACCATACCATTCTATACCATTCTATACCATACTATACTATACCAATCTATACTATACCATTCTATACCATACTAACCATACCATACTAACCATACCAATCTATACCATACCATACTATACCATTCTATACCATACTAACCATACTAACCATACCATACTATACCATTCTATACCATACTAACCATACTAACCATACCATACTATACCATTCTATACCATACTAACCATTCTATACCATACTAACCATACCAATCTATACCATACTAACCATACCATAATATACCATTCTATACCATACTAACCATACTATACCATACTATACCATTCTATACCATACTAACCATACTATACCATACTAACCATACCATAATATACCATTCTATACCATACTAACCATTCTATACCATACTATACTATACCAATCTATACTATACCATTCTATCCCATACTATACCATACCATACTAACCATTCTATACCATACTAACTATTCTATACCATACTATACCATTCTATACCATACTAACCATTCTATACCATACTATACTATACCAATCTATACTATACCATTCTATACCATACTATACCATACCATACTAACCATTCTATACCATACTAACTATTCTATACCATACTATACCATTCTATACCATACTAACCATACCATACTATACCATACTAACTATACCATACTATACCATACTATACCATACTAGCAGCACAGTTAGTTACCAGCAGCACAGTTAGTTACCAGCAGCACAGTTAGTTACCAGCAGCACAGTTAGTTGCCAGCAGCACAGTTAGTTGCCAGCAGCACAGTTAGTTGCCAGCAGCACAGTTAGTTGCCAGCAGCACAGTTAGTTGCCAGCAGCACAGTTAGTTGCCAGCAGCACAATTAGTTACCAGCAGCACAGTTAGTTACCAGCAGCACAGTTAGTTACCAACGCTCAACACCCGTTGAATCTGACAACGCCCTGAATTTACAAACGGCCAGAGCGCACTCTGGCACTCCCAGATCGAAGTTACGAACACACCCGAAGTCTAGCTAGTAATTTGTTACGCTAACAAGCTAGCAATAGGTTGCATAGCAACAGCAACAGCATCAGCTTCCGGTATACGTGTGAAGCCCTAGCGCGCTCAACTGAAATGTTACCGTTGGTTTACAGTATACTAACATTTAGTATGGGTATCTGGAACACAGCTCATGTCATCGGTATGTCTGTCAGTTGCAGGGATGCGCGTGACTGCTGCCTCTCTGTACCCCCATGTGATGAGATACCTGCCTACCCTACTGCCAGGGCGCTTCACAGAGCTCCTGAGTCGGGGAAAGAAAAGCCAAAAACATCCTGCGGCACAGGGTGCTACACAGATAGAGGAGGAGGAGGAGGAAGAGGAGGATCTCAGCTTGCTGGCCAAAATAGAGGAGATGATCAAGACGGACGTCTGGAAGCTGGGCTTTAACTATGTAAGCGTAACCTCCTGGCTGCTTGTGGACTGTGGTTGGTTAACATACTTTGTCAACAGTTTCTGTAGTCTTCGATCGGACCAATCCAGCAGTGAAGTATCACATCGCATCCCTCCAATCTGCCATGCACGCTTTGACATGAACTCAAATAAGAAAATAATTCATTATCTTGAGTAATCGCTTCTCACTTTTCCCCTCTCCCCCCTCCCTCCCTTTCTCTCCCCTCTCCTCCCTCCCCCTACTCCCCTCTCTCTCTTTCTCTCCCCTCTCCTCCCTCCCCCCTACTTCCCCTCCCTTTCTCTCCCCTCTCCTCCCTCCCCCCTACTCCCCCCTCCCTCTCTCCCCTCTCCTCCCTCCCCCTACTCCCCTCTCTCTCTTTCTCTCCCCTCTCCCCTCTCCTCCCTCCCCCTACTCCCCCCTCCCTCTCTCCCCTCTCCTCCCTCCCCCTACTCCCCTCTCTCTCTTTCTCTCCCCTCTCCCCTCTCCTCCCTCCCCCTACTCCCCTCTCTCCCTTTCTCTCCCCTCTCCCCCCTACTCCCCTCTCTTTCTCTCCCCTTTCCTCCCTCCCCCCTACTCCCCCCTCCCTCTCTTTCTCTCCCCTCTCCTCCCTCCCCCCTACTCCCTCTCTCCCCTACTCCCCTCTCTCTCTAGGTTATGTACAAGGAGTTGAAGGTGGTCCATTGCGAGGCTCAGCTGAGATCCTTCCATGAGTGTAAACTCTTCGAAGAGATCCCTCTGAAGCAGCGTAACGCCCTGCGAGTCTACGACTCTCTGAAGAACCACTGCTGCAGGACGGGCAGTACCTACACGGAGCTCCCCACCCTGTGTGACGAGGTCAGGAGAGGGTGTAGCTCCGTGATGGAGGTGGAGGTACGAGGAACACAGAATAAATCCGTCTGTCCACTTTGTGTTTCATGTATTGTTTGTTGGTTCGTTTGGCTGAGGCAGCTCCATATGTATTTATTTTGAATTTTCAAATGTAGTTAATTCGCTTCGTTCTTTCATTCAGGTGTGGGACGCAGTCCACTTCCTCAAAGAGCTGGGCGTCGTGGTACGGGATCGCCAGAAGGTGGCGCTGCAGAACCTGCATTCTTATGAGACTGGGATAGCTGAGTGCCTACGCTGTCTGGTGCAGGAAGAGCCCTGGGTTATACCTCTGGATGTCATAGAGGTGCTGACTGCTTCAGCTCTGGAGAGGCTGAGGAAGACGGGAGGGGATGGAGGGAGTAGGGAGGATCAAGGTGAAGTGGACTCCGACGCAGAGCGGAAGGCTGATGAGCTGAATGAATGATATGGATGGCAGCGCTGCAGAGACAGACCGTACTAGTGCTGCTGTTAGAACAGCCAGCGGATACTCTGTCCCAGACCACATCAAACCTGAACCAGCCCCTACAGACCAGGGCCCTCCAGTAGATTTAGACCCAGACCAGGGCCCTCCTCCAGTAGATTTAGACCCAGACCAGGTACGTGCAGCAGAGATGATCTGCTTCAATCCGGTGACGGTGATCAGCGGTAAGGGGGGCTGTGGTAAGACAACGGTGGTGAGTCTGGTGTTCAAGGCCGCCTTGCAGCAGAGCCCAGAGAAGGAGGTCAGGAAGGCATGCTGGGACTTTGAAAATGACTCCTTGGGGTCTGAGGCGTGGGAGGAAGCCGATGCGTGGGAGGAAGAAGCCCTGTCGAAGAGTCTCCTCTCTCAGTTAGAGGGGGAGGTAAAGGACGAGAAGAAGTCGTCGTCGTGGGTTTTACAGGGAGAGGACGAGGTGTTACTAACAGCACCCACAGGGAGAGCTGCGTCTCTGCTCACCAAGAGGACCTGCTTCAAGGCCTACACCCTGCACCAGGTTGGTACAGGAGACAGTTATGCCCTTAGAATGACTTCTAGAATGGTTCTGATCCAGTTCTGACTATCTGCTATTAGCCGGGTACAGAACAGGTTTCTGAATGGCAAACATTAGCCTGGGTAAAGCTAGTCACATTCTCTGTCCATGTAGGCTTTGTCTCTGTAATAGAAAGGTTTCGGTGAGACCAAAATAAACAGCTGAAGTGTTTTATCATTTTCATGGTTTACAAAGGATTATTTGTGTAATTTGTAGGTCAATTTTTCCACTTGTTTTCTGTAAGCGGCCATGCTCACCGTGGGCGGCCATGCTCACCGTGGGCGGCCATGCTCACCGTGGGCGGCCATGCTCACCGTGGGCGGCCATGCTCACCGTGGGCGGCCATGCTCACCGTGGGCGGCCATGCTCACCGTGGGCGGCCACGCTCACCTTGGGCGGCCACGCTCACCGTGGGCGGCCACGCTCACCGTGGGCGGCCACGCTCACCGTGGGCGGCCACGCTCACCGTGGGCGGCCATATTGTTCTAAATGAACCAGTTGAACATCAGTAGTCAGGTCCATGTGTTGTACAGTCGTGGCCCAAAATTTTGAGAATGACACAAATGCTTAATTTTCACAAAGTCTCCTGCCTCAGTTTGTATGATGGCAATTTGCATATACTCTAGAATGTTATGAAGAGTGATCAGATGAATTGCAATTAATTGCGAAGTCCCTCTTTGCCATGCAAATGAACTGAATCCCCCAAAAAACATTTCCACTGCATTTCAGCCCTGCCACAAAAGGACCAGCTGTCATGTCAGTGATTCTCTCATTAACACAGGTGTGAGTGTTGACAAGACTGGAGATCACTCTGTCATGCTGATTGAGGTCGAATAACAGACTGGAAGCTTCAAAAGGAGGGTGGTGCTTGGAATCATTGTTCTTCCTCTGTCAACCATGGTTACCTGCAAGGAAATACGTGCCGTCATTATTGCTTTGCACAAAAAGGGCTTCACAGGCAAAGATATTATTGCCAGTAAGATTGCACCTAAATCAACCATTTATCGAATCAATCATTTATCGAGTCAATCCTCAAGAGGCGGGTGGACAAACAAAAACCCACAAACTCTGACAAACTCCAAGTATTGATTATGCAAGAATGGGCTGCCATCAGTCAGGATGTGGCCCAGAAGTTAATCGACAGCATGTCAGGGCGGATTGCAGAGGTCTTGAAAAAGAAAGGTCAACACTGCAAATATTGACTCTTTGCATCAACTTCATGTAATTGTCAATAAAAGCCTTTGACACTTATGAAATGCTTGTAATTATACTTCAGTATCCATAGTAACATCTGACAAAAATATCTAACGACACTGAAGCAGCAAACTTTGTGGAAATTAATATTTGTGTCATTCTCAAAACTTTTGACCACGACTGTACATAGTGCCACTTCCAGAGGTCACAGATACCTAACCCCTCCCTCCTGTTCACTCTTCCCTGTCACTCCTCCCTCCTGTTCACTCTTCCCCGTCACCCCTTCCTCCTGTTCACTCTTCCCCGTCACCCCTCCCTCCTGTTCACTCTTCCCCGTCACCCCTCCCTCCTGTTCACTCTTCCCCGTCACCCCTCCCTCCTGTTCACTCTTCCCCGTCACCCCTCCCTCCTGTTCACTCTTCCCCGTCACCCCTCCCTCCTGTTCACTCTTCCCCGTCACCCCTCCCTCCTGTTCACTCTTCCCCGTCACCCCTCCCTCCTGTTCACTCTTCCCCGTCACCCCTCCCTCCTGTTCACTCTTCCCCGTCACCCCTCCCTCCTGTTCACACTTCCCCGTCACCCCTCCCTCCTGTTCACTCTTCCCCCTCACCCCTCCCTCCTGTTCACTCTTCCCCGTCACCCCTCCCTCCTGTTCACACTTCCCCGTCACCCCTCCCTCCTGTTCACTCTTCCCCGTCACCCCTCCCTCCTGTTCACTCTTCCCCGTCACCCCTCCCTCCTGTTCACTCTTCCCCGTCACCCCTCCCTCCTGTTCACTCTTCCCCGTCACCCCTCCCTCCTGTTCACTCTTCCCCGTCACCCCTCCCTCCTGTTCACTCTTCTCCGTCACCCCTCCCTCCTGTTCACTCTTCCCCGTCACCCCTCCCTCCTGTTCACTCTTCCCCGTCACCCCTCCCTCCTGTTCACTCTTCCCCGTCACCCCTCCCTCCTGTTCACTCTTCCCCGTCACCCCTCCCTCCTGTTCACTCTTCCCCGTCACCCCTCCCTCTCAGGTAGTGTGGAGTTTCATGCAGGCCAAGAAAGACCCCAACGGGGCTCCTGAGGAGTGGAAGTTTGCGTCTGTGCGCGTGTTGGTGGTGGACGAGGGCAGTCTGGTGTGTGTTCAGCTCCTCCACTCCGTCCTCACCATGCTCACCAAACACGCACAGCTCAGGAAGTTCGTCATCTTGGGTACGTTCGTTTTTTAAGTTCAGGTTTAAGCTGTACATGTTCGACATGTAAAGTGTGATGCCAACACGTGTGTGTTTGTGTGTGTGTGGGGGGGGTGAAGGTGGAACAGAGTTAGGTAAGGTGAAGACTTCCTGTCCTATACAATGGACTTCCTGTCCTACACAAGGGAAACACAATGTGGTCCACTAGACTGCTCGGAATCACTGATCTACAAATCACCTTGTATCCCAATAAACTCCTCCATTATCTGAATGACATTAAGACTACACTGCTTAATAACCCTGCTAGGACTTAAGGGTTAGGACTTACTGACTGTTTGTCTAGGGGATGCTGTCAGCTGACCACTATCCAGCCAACTCCTTGTCAAATCAAAATCAAATCAAATGTTATTAATCACATACACGTGGTTAGCAGATGTTAATGCGAGTGTAGCGACATGCTTGTGCTTCTAGTTCCGACAGTGCAGTAATGTCTAACAATTAATCTAACAATTCCCCAACAACTATGGAATGAGATTATGTACATATATGGAGGAGCGATGACATGATGCAATAGATGGTATAAAATACAGTATATACAGTTGAAGTTTACATACACTTAGGTTGGAGTCATTAACTCGTTTTTCAACCACTCCACACATTTCTTGTTAACAAACTATAGTTTTGGCAAGTTGGTTAGGACATCTACCTTGTGCATGACACAAGTCATTTTTCCAACAATTGTTTACAGACAGATTATTTCACTTATAATTCACTGTATCACAATTCCAGTGGGTCAGAAGTTTAAAAACAATAAGTTGACTGTGCCTTTTTAAATAGCTTGGAAAATTCCAGAAAATTATGTCTTGGCTTTAGAAGCTTCTGATAGGCTAATTGACATAATTTGAGTCAATTGGAGGTGTACCTGTGGATGTATTTCAAGGCCTACCTTCAAACTTTGCTTGACATCATGGGGAAATCAAAAGAAATCAGCCAAGACCTCAGAAAATAAATTGTAGACCTCCACAAGTCTGGTTCATCCTTGGGAGCAATTTCCAAATGCCTGAAGGTTCCACGTTCATCTGTACAAACAATAGTACACAAGTATAAACACCATGGGACCACGCAGCTGTCATACCGCTCAGGAATGAGATGCATTCTGTCTCCTAGAGATGAAAGTATTTTGGTGTGAAAAGTGCAAATCAATCCCAGAACAACAGCAAAGGACCTTGTAAAGATGCTGGAGGAAACAGGTACAAAAGTATCTTTATCCACAGTAAAACGAGTCCTATATCGACATAACCTGAAATGCTGCTCAGCAAAGAAGAAGCCACTGCTCCAAAACCGCCATAAAAAAAGCCAGACTAGTATTTGGTAGCATTTCCTTTAAATGGTTTAACTTGGGCATCGATTTTGTGAAGTGCACCAGTCCCTCCTGCAGAAAAGCACATGGGGACAAAGATTGTACTTTTTGGAGAAATGTCCTCTGGTCTGATGAAACAAAAATAGAACTGTTTGGCCATAATGACCGTCGTTATGTTTGGAGGAAAAAGGGGGAGGCTTGCAAGCTGAAGAACACCATCCCAACCGTCAAGCACAGGGGTGGCAGCATCATGATTTAAAAAAAATAATATTTTTTACCCCTTTTTCTCCCCAATTTCGTGGTAGTAGTTGTAGTAGTTGTAGTAGCTACTATCTTGTCTCATTGCTACAACTCCCGTACAGGCTCGGGAGAGACGAAGGTTGAATGTCATGCGTCCTCCGATACACAACCAACCAAGCCGCTGCTTCTTAACACAGCGCTCATCCAACCCGGAAGCCAGCCGCACCACTGTGTCGGAGGCTACACCGTGCAACCTTGGTTAGCGCGCACAGCGCCCGGCCCGCCACAGGAGTCGCTGGTGCGCGATGAGACAAGGACATCCCTACCGACCAAGCCCTCCCTAACCCGGACGACGCTAGGCCAATTGTGCGTCGCCCCACGGACCTCCCGGTCGCGGCCGGTTACGACAGAGCCTGGGCGCGAACCCAGGGACTCTGATGGCACAGCTGGCGCTGCAGTACAGCGCCCTTAACCACTACGCCACCCGGGAGGCCCGGCAGCATCATGTTGTGGGGGTGCTTTTCTGCAGGAGGGACTGGTGCACTTCACAAAATCGATGCCCAAGTTAAACCATTTAAAGGAAATGCTACCAAATACTAATTGAGTGTATGTAAACTTCTGACCCACTGAGAATGTGATGAAAGAAATAAAAGCTGAAATAAATCATTATCTCTACTATTATTCTGACATTTCACGTTCTTAAAATAAAGTGTTGATCCTAACTGACCTAAAACAGGGAAATTTTACTAGGATTAAATGTTTTGTGAATTGTGAAAAACTGAGTTTAAATGTATTTGGCTAAGGTGTATGTAAACTTCCGACTTCAACTGTACATATGAGATATGACTAATGTAAGATATGTAAACATTATTAAAGTGACTAGTGATCCATTTATTAAAGTGGCCAGAGATTTGAGTCTGTATGTAGGCAGCAGCCTCTGAGTTAGTAACGGCTGTTTAACAGTCTGATGGCCTTGAGATAGGCTTTTTTTTCAGTCTCTCGGTCCCTGCTTTGATGCACCTGTACTGACCTCGCCTTCTGGATGATAGCGGGGTGAACAGGCAGTGGCTCAGGTGGTTATTGTTCATGATAATCCTTTTGGCCTTCCTGTGACACCGGGTGGTGTAGGTGTCCTGGAGGGCAGGGGATGTGTTGTGCCTTGCGGTTGAGGGCGGTGCAGTTACTGTACCTGGCAGTGATACAGCCCGACAGGATGCTCTCAATTGTGCATCTTTTAAAGTTTTGTCAGGGTTTTAGGTGACAAGCCACATTTTTTTTTCAGCCTCCTGAGGTTGAAGAGGCGCTGTTGCACCTCCTTCACCACACTGTCTGTGTGGGTGCACCATTTCAGTTTGTCTGCGATGTGTACGCCGAGGAACTTAAAACTTTCCACCTTCACCACTGCTGTCCTTTCGATGTGGATAGGGGGGTGAACCCTCTGCTTTTTCCTGAAGTCCACGATCATCTCCTTTGTTTTGTTGACGTTGAGTGAGAGGTTGTTTTCCTGACACGCCTATAGGGAGGAGCCCTCACCTCCTCCCTATAGGCTGTCTCGTTGTTGGTGGTGATCAAGCCCACTACTGTTGTGTCGTCTGCAAACTTGATGATCGAGTTGGAGGCGTGCATGGCCACTCAGTCATGGGTGAACAGGGATTACAGGAAAGGGCTGAGCACGCACCCCTGTGGGGCCCCAGTGTTGAGGGTCAGCAAAGTGGAAATTTTGTTTCCTTACCTTCACCACCTGGGGGCAGCCCGTCAGGAAGAATGGCCTGTTCCACAGTCTGCCTGTTTGTCTAGGTGATGTGCGTCAGCTGCCCAGTATCCAGCCAGGAAACACCTTGTATGGCCTGTTCCACAGTCTGCCTGTTTGTCTAGGTGATGTGCGTCAGCTGCCCAGTATCCAGCCAGGAAACACCTTGTACGACCTGTTCCACAGTCTGCCTGTTTGTCTAGGTGATGTGCGTCAGCTGCCCAGTATCCAGCCAGGAAACACCTTGTATGGCCTGTTCCACAGTCTGCCTGTTTGTCTAGGTGATGTGCGTCAGCTGCCCAGTATCCAGCCAGGAAACACCTTGTATGGCCTGTTCCACAGTCTGCCTGTTTGTCTAGGTGATGTGCGTCAGCTGCCCAGTATCCAGCCAGGAAACACCTTGTATGGCCTGTTCCACAGTCTGCCTGTTTGTCTAGGTGATGTGCGTCAGCTGCCCAGTATCCAGCCAGGAAACACCTTGTACGACCTGTTCCACAGTCTGGGCCGAGCCCATTGGGCCATCGAGATGAGGACCAATCACAGAGCTGAGTCTCAACTCATCGTCAACAACGCCGGACAGTAAATATGACATTGGTTTTTGTCTTTTAGTTTCCACACAAACGTAAAAATACCACAGTGACTATTTGATAATATAAAATAAAAAGAACCATGAATTAATTCAGTATGTAGATAGAATAAACTTTAGATACAACTTTGCAAATTCAGATATATTAAACTAATTTTCTTGATTTAAAAAAAAAAAATGGCTAATTCTGTAAGATTGTTTTTGTCATGTCCTGATGCCATGACCAACCATGAGAAAATAAAAATCCTGCGTCTGTCCTTTTAAAAAAAATCAGAATTGCAGAGATGGGGATGAATCGTAGTTTCAGACCGCTCCACTACGACGCCATCTTGGATCTGAATGGAAGTTACACCATGCCCTCTGAAGACAAGAGGTTCATCCTCATCCTGCTGCCCAACACCGACTCTAACTCTGACTATGGTGAGTACACCGTGGACTCCATCTGAAAACACAGAACACTACCAATATAATGCAACACAATGTGATGTTGTTTTTCAGACCTTCAGGTGGCTATCGAACTACTATTGAAAGCTGCTCCAGGACTGAGGAATGACGCCACGTCACAGTTCATTGCCTTCAGACGGTAAGACACGCATTACACAGTAGAGTGGTCAGACATGTAGAGGTTATCTACACCGTAGATACTATAGGGACAGTAGAGGGGTTCTCTATACTATAGGGACAGTAGAGGGGTTCTCTATACTATAGGGACAGTAGAGGGGTTATCTATACTTTAGGGACAGTAGAGGGGTTCTCTATACTATAGGGACAGTAGAGGGGTTCTCTACACCGTAGATACTATAGGGACAGTAGAGGGGTTCTCTATACTATAGGGACAGTAGAGGGGTTCTCTATACTATAGGGACAGTAGAGGGGTTCTCTATACTATAGGGACAGTAGAGGGGTTCTCTATACTATAGGGACAGTAGAGGGGTTCTCTACACCGTAGATACTATAGGGACAGTAGAGGGGTTCTCTATACTATAGGGCCAGTAGAGGGGTTCTCTATACTATAGGGACAGTAGAGGGGTTCTCTATACCATCGATACTATAGGGACAGTAGAGGGGTTCTCTATACCATCGATACTATAGGGACAGTAGAGGGGTTCTCTATACTATAGGGACAGTAGAGGGGTTCTCTATGCTATAGGGACAGTAGAGGGGTTATCTATACTATAGGGACAGTAGAGGGGTTATCTATACTATAGGGACAGTAGAGGGGTTCTCTATACCATGGATACTATAGGGACAGTAGAGGGGTTATCTATACTATAGGGACAGTAGAGGGGTTCTCTATACCATCGATACTATAGGGACAGTAGAGGGGTTCTCTATACTATAGGGACAGTAGAGGGGTTCTCTATGCTATAGGGACAGTAGAGGGGTTATCTATACTATAGGGACAGTAGAGGGGTTATCTATACTATAGGGACAGTAGAGACAGTTCTGCCCTTAGAATGACTTCTAGAATGGTTCTGACCCAGTTCTGACTATCTGCTATTAGCCGGGTACAGAACAGGTTTTCCCACTCACTGTGGGCGGCCATATTGTTCTAAATGAACCAGTTGAACATCAGTAGTCAGGGCCATGTGTTGAACAGTCGTGGCCAAAAGTTTTGAGAATGACACAAATATACATTTTTACAAAGTCTCCTGCCTCAGTTTGTATGATGGCAATTTGCATATACTCCAGAATGTTATGAAGAGTGATCAGATGAATTGCAATTAATTGCGAAGTCCCTCTTTGCCATGCAAATGAACTGAATCCCCCAAAAAACATTTCCACTGCATTTCAGCCCTGCCACAAAAGGACCAGCTGTCATGTTTGTGATTCTCTCGTTAACACAGGTGTGAGTGTTGACAAGACTAGAGATCACGCTGTCATGCTGATTGAGGTCAAATAACAGACTGGAAGCTTCAAAAGGAGGGTGGTGCTTGGAATCATTGTTCTTCCTCTGTCAACCATGGTTACCTGCAAGGAAACACGTGCCGTCATTATTGCTTTGCACAAATAGGGCTTCACAGGCAAAGATATTATTGCCAGTAAGATTGCACCTAAATCAACCATTTATCGAATCAATCATTTATCGAGTCAATCCTCAAGAGGCGGGTGGACAAAAAAACCCCCACAAATTCTGACAAACTCCAAGCATTGATTATGCAAGAATGGGCTGCCATCAGTCAGGATGTGGCCCAGAAGTTAATTGACAGCATGCCAGGGCGGATTGCAGAGGTCTTGAAAAAGAAAGGTCAACACCGCAAATATTGACTCTTTGCATCAACTTCATATAATTGTCAATAAAAGCCTTTGACACTTGTGAAATGCTTGTAATTATACTTCAGTATTCCATAGTAACATCTGACAAAAATATCTAACGACACTGAGGCAGCAGACTTTGTGAAAATGTATATTTGTGTCATTCTCAACTTTTGGCCACGACTGTATATAGTGCCACTTCCAGAGGTCACAGATACCTAACCCCTCCCTCCTGTTCACTCTTCCCTGTCACCCCTCCCTCCTGTTCACTCTTCCCTGTCACCCCTCCCTCTCAGGTAGTGTGGAGTTTCATGCAGGCCAAGAAAGACCCCAACGGGGCTCCTGAGGAGTGGAAGTTTGCGTCTGTGCGCGTGTTGGTGGTGGACGAGGGCAGTCTGGTGTGTGTTCAGCTCCTCCACTCCGTCCTCACCATGCTCACCAAGCACGCACAGCTCAGGAAGTTCGTCATCTTGGGTACGTTCGTTTTTTAAGTTCAGGTTTAAGCTGTACATGTTCGACATGTAAAGTGTGATGCCAACACGTGTGTGTGTTTGTGTGTGTGTGGGGGGGGTGAAGGTGGAACAGAGTTAGGTAAGGTGAAGACTTCCTGTCCTATGCAATGGACTTCCTGTCCTACACAAGGGAAACACGATGTGGTCCACTAGACTGCTCGGAATCACTGATCTACAAATCACCTTGTATCCCAATAAACTCCTCCATTATCTGAATGACATTAAGACTACACTGCTTAATAACCCTGCAATGACTTAAGGGTTAGGACTTACTGACTGTTTGTCTAGGGGATGCTGTCAGCTGACCACTATCCAGCCAACTCCTTGTCAAATCAAAATCAAATCAAATGTTATTAATCACATACACGTGGTTAGCAGATGTTAATGCGAGTGTAGCGAAATGCTTGTGCTTCTAGTTCCGACAGTGCAGTAATATCTAACAATTAATCTAACAATTCCCCAACAACTACCTTCTATAGGGATGGAATGAGATTATGTACATATATGGAGGAGCGATGACATGATGCAATAGATGGTATAAAATACAGTATATACAGTTGAAGTTTACATACACTTAGGTTGGAGTCATTAACTCGTTTTTCAACCACTCCACACATTTCTTGTTAACAAACTATAGTTTTGGCAAGTTGGTTAGGACATCTACCTTGTGCATGACACAAGTCATTTTTCCAACAATTGTTTACAGACTTTCACTTATAATTCTCTGTATCACAATTCCAGTGGGTCAGAAGTTTAAAAACAATAAGTTGACTGTGCCTTTTAAATAGCTTGGAAAATTCCAGAAAATTATGTCTTGGCTTTAGAGGCTTCTGATAGGCTAATTTACATAATTTGAGTCAATTGGAGGTGTACCTGTGGATGTATTTCAAGGCCTACCTTCAAACTTTGCTTGACATCATGGGGAAATCAAAAGAAATCAGCCAAGACCTCAGAAAATAAATTGTAGACCTCCACAAGTCTGGTTCATCCTTGGGAGCAATTTCCAAATGCCTGAAGGTTCCACGTTCATCTGTACAAACAATAGTACACAAGTATAAACACCATGGGACCACGCAGCTGTCATACCGCTCAGGAATGAGATGCATTCTGTCTCCTAGAGATGAAAGTATTTTGGTGTGAAAAGTGCAAATCAATCCCAGAACAACAGCAAAGGACCTTGTAAAGATGCTGGAGGAAACAGGTACAAAAGTATCTTTATCCACAGTAAAACGAGTCCTATATCGACATAACCTGAAATGCTGCTCAGCAAAGAAGAAGCCACTGCTCCAAAACCGCCATAAAAAAGCCAGACTAGTATTTGGTAGCATTTCCTTTAAATGGTTTAACTTGGGCATCGATTTTGTGAAGTGCACCAGTCCCTCCTGCAGAAAAGCACATGGGGACAAAGATTGTACTTTTTGGAGAAATGTCCTCTGGTCTGATGAAACAAAAATAGAACTGTTTGGCCATAATGACCGTCGTTATGTTTGGAGGAAAAAGGGGGAGGCTTGCAAGCTGAAGAACACCATCCCAACCGTCAAGCACAGGGGTGGCAGCATCATGATTTAAAAAAAATAATATTTTTTACCCCTTTTTCTCCCCAATTTCGTGGTAGTAGTTGTAGTAGTTGTAGTAGCTACTATCTTGTCTCATTGCTACAACTCCCGTACAGGCTCGGGAGAGACGAAGGTTGAATGTCATGCGTCCTCCGATACACAACCAACCAAGCCGCTGCTTCTTAACACAGCGCTCATCCAACCCGGAAGCCAGCCGCACCACTGTGTCGGAGGCTACACCGTGCAACCTTGGTTAGCGCGCACAGCGCCCGGCCCGCCACAGGAGTCGCTGGTGCGCGATGAGACAAGGACATCCCTACCGACCAAGCCCTCCCTAACCCGGACGACGCTAGGCCAATTGTGCGTCGCCCCACGGACCTCCCGGTCGCGGCCGGTTACGACAGAGCCTGGGCGCGAACCCAGGGACTCTGATGGCACAGCTGGCGCTGCAGTACAGCGCCCTTAACCACTACGCCACCCGGGAGGCCCGGCAGCATCATGTTGTGGGGGTGCTTTTCTGCAGGAGGGACTGGTGCAATTCACAAAATCGATGCCCAAGTTAAACCATTTAAAGGAAATGCTACCAAATACTAATTGAGTGTATGTAAACTTCTGACCCACTGAGAATGTGATGAAAGAAATAAAAGCTGAAATAAATCATTATCTCTACTATTATTCTGACATTTCACGTTCTTAAAATAAAGTGTTGATCCTAACTGACCTAAAACAGGGAAATTTTACTAGGATTAAATGTTTTGTGAATTGTGAAAAACTGAGTTTAAATGTATTTAAACTTCCGACTTCAACTGTACATATGAGATATGACTAATGTAAGATATGTAAACATTATTAAAGTGACTAGTGATCCATTTATTAAAGTGGCCAGAGATTTGAGTCTGTATGTAGGCAGCAGCCTCTGAGTTAGTAACGGCTGTTTAACAGTCTGATGGCCTTGAGATAGGCTTTTTTTTCAGTCTCTCGGTCCCTGCTTTGATGCACCTGTACTGACCTCGCCTTCTGGATGATAGCGGGGTGAACAGGCAGTGGCTCAGGTGGTTATTGTTCATGATAATCCTTTTGGCCGTCCTGTGACACCGGGTGGTGTAGGTGTCCTGGAGGGCAGGGGATGTGTTGTGCCTTGCGGTTGAGGGCGGTGCAGTTACTGTACCTGGCAGTGATACAGCCAGACAGGATGCTCTCAATTGTGCATCTTTTAAAGTTTTGTCAGGGTTTTAGGTGACAAGCCACATTTTTTTTTCAGCCTCCTGAGGTTGAAGAGGCGCTGTTGCACCTCCTTAACCACACTGTCTGTGTGGGTGCACCATTTCAGTTTGTCTGCGATGTGTACGCCGAGGAACTTAAAACTTTCCACCTTCACCACTGCTGTCCTTTCGATGTGGATAGGGGGGTGAACCCTCTGCTTTTTCCTGAAGTCCACGATCATCTCCTTTGTTTTGTTGACGTTGAGTGAGAGGTTGTTTTCCTGACACGCCTATAGGGAGGAGCCCTCACCTCCTCCCTATAGGCTGTCTCGTTGTTGGTGGTGATCAAGCCCACTACTGTTGTGTCATCTGCAAACTTGATGATCGAGTTGGAGGCGTGCATGGCCACTCAGTCATGGGTGAACAGGGATTACAGGAAAGGGCTGAGCACGCACCCCTGTGGGGCCCCAGTGTTGAGGGTCAGCAAAGTGGAAATTTTGTTTCCTTACCTTCACCACCTGGGGGCAGCCCGTCAGGAAGAATGGCCTGTTCCACAGTCTGCCTGTTTGTCTAGGTGATGTGCGTCAGCTGCCCAGTATCCAGCCAGGAAACACCTTGTATGGCCTGTTCCACAGTCTGCCTGTTTGTCTAGGTGATGTGCGTCAGCTGCCCAGTATCCAGCCAGGAAACACCTTGTACGACCTGTTCCACAGTCTGCCTGTTTGTCTAGGTGATGTGCGTCAGCTGCCCAGTATCCAGCCAGGAAACACCTTGTATGGCCTGTTCCACAGTCTGCCTGTTTGTCTAGGTGATGTGCGTCAGCTGCCCAGTATCCAGCCAGGAAACACCTTGTATGGCCTGTTCCACAGTCTGCCTGTTTGTCTAGGTGATGTGCGTCAGCTGCCCAGTATCCAGCCAGGAAACACCTTGTATGGCCTGTTCCACAGTCTGCCTGTTTGTCTAGGTGATGTGCGTCAGCTGCCCAGTATCCAGCCAGGAAACACCTTGTACGACCTGTTCCACAGTCTGGGCCGAGCCCATTGGGCCATCGAGATGAGGACCAATCACAGAGCTGAGTCTCAACTCATCGTCAACAACGCCGGACAGTAAATATGACATTGGTTTTTGTCTTTTAGTTTCCACACAAACGTAAAAATACCACAGTGACTATTTGATAATATAAAATAAAAAGAACCATGAATTAATTCAGTATGTAGATAGAATAAACTTTAGATACAACTTTGCAAATTCAGATATATTAAACTAATTTTCTTGATTTAAAAAAAAAAAAGGCTAATTCTGTAAGATTGTTTTTGTCATGTCCTGATGCCATGACCAACCATGAGAAAAGAAAAATCCTGCGTCTGTCCTTTTAAAAAAAATCAGAATTGCAGAGATGGGGATGAATCGTAGTTTCAGACCGCTCCACTACGACGCCATCTTGGATCTGAATGGAAGTTACACCATGCCCTCTGAAGACAAGAGGTTCATCCTCATCCTGCTGCCCAACACCGACTCTGACTCTGACTATGGTGAGTACACCGTGGACTCCATCTGAAAACACAGAACACTACCAATATAATGCAACACAATGTGATGTTGTTTTTCAGACCTTCAGGTGGCTATCGAACTACTATTGAAAGCTGCTCCAGGACTGAGGAATGACGCCACGTCACAGTTCATTGCCTTCAGACGGTAAGACATGCATTACACAGTAGAGTGGTCAGACATGTAGAGGTTATCTACACCGTAGATACTATAGGGACAGTAGAGGGGTTCTCTATACTATAGGGACAGTAGAGGGGTTCTCTATACTATAGGGACAGTAGAGGGGTTATCTACACCGTTGATACTATAGGGACAGTAGAGGGGTTCTCTATACTATAGGGACAGTAGAGGGGTTCTCTATGCTATAGGGACAGTAGAGGGGTTCTCTATACTATAGGGACAGTAGAGGGGTTATCTACACCGTTGATACTATAGGGACAGTAGAGGGGTTCTCTATACTATAGGGACAGTAGAGGGGTTCTCTATACTATAGGGACAGTAGAGGGGTTCTCTACACCGTTGATACTATAGGGACAGTAGAGGGGTTCTCTATACTATAGGGACAGTAGAGGGGTTCTCTATACTATAGGGACAGTAGAGGGGTTCTCTACACCGTTGATACTATAGGGACAGTAGAGGGGTTCTCTATACTATAGGGCCAGTAGAGGGGTTCTCTATACCATCGATACTATAGGGACAGTAGAGGGGTTATCTACACCGTTGATACTATAGGGACAGTAGAGGGGTTCTCTATACTATAGGGACAGTAGAGGGGTTCTCTATACTATAGGGACAGTAGAGGGGTTCTCTACACCGTTGATACTATAGGGACAGTAGAGGGGTTCTCTATACTATAGGGACAGTAGAGGGGTTCTCTACACCGTTGATACTATAGGGACAGTAGAGGGGTTCTCTATACTATAGGGACAGTAGAGGGGTTCTCTATACTATAGGGACAGTAGAGGGGTTATCTACACCGTAGATACTATAGGGACAGTAGAGGGGTTCTCTATACTATAGGGACAGTAGAGGGGTTCTCTACACCGTTGATACTATAGGGCCAGTAGAGGGGTTCTCTATACTATAGGGACAGTAGAGGGGTTCTCTATACTATAGGGACAGTAGAGCTGTTCTCTATACTATAGGGACAGTAGAGGGGTTATCTACACCGTAGATACTATAGGGACAGTAGAGGGGTTCTCTATACTATAGGGACAGTAGAGGGGTTCTCTATACTATAGGGACAGTAGAGGGGTTCTCTACACCGTTGATACTATAGGGACAGTAGAGGGGTTCTCTATACTATAGGGCCAGTAGAGGGGTTCTCTATACCATCGATACTATAGGGACAGTAGAGGGGTTCTCTACACCGTTGATACTATAGGGACAGTAGAGGGGTTCTCTATACTATAGGGACAGTAGAGGGGTTCTCTATACTATAGGGACAGTAGAGGGGTTCTCTATACTATAGGGAGAGTAGAGGGGTTCTCTATACTATAGGGAGAGTAGAGGGGTTCTCTATACTATAGGGACAGTAGAGGGGTTCTCTATACTATAGGGACAGTAGAGGGGTTCTCTATACTATAGGGACAGTAGAGGGGTTCTCTATACTATAGGGACAGTAGAGGGGTTCTCTATACTATAGGGACAGTAGAGGGGTTCTCTATACTATAGGGACAGTAGAGGGGTTCTCTATACTATAGGGACAGTAGAGGGGTTCTCTATACTATAGGGACAGTAGAGGGGTTCTCTATACTATAGGGCCAGTAGAGGGGTTCTCTATACTATAGGGACAGTAGAGGGGTTCTCTATACTATAGGGACAGTAGAGAGGTTCTCTATACCATCAATACTATAAGGACAGTAGAGGGGTTCTCTATACTATAGGGCCAGTAGAGGGGTTCTCTATACTATAGGGACAGTAGAGGGGTTCTCTATACTATAGGGACAGTAGAGGGGTTCTCTACACCGTTGATACTATAGGGACAGTAGAGGGGTTCTCTATACTATAGGGACAGTAGAGGGGTTCTCTATACCATCGATACTATAGGGACAGTAGAGGGGTTCTCTATACCATCGATACTATAGGGACAGTAGAGGGGTTCTCTATACTATAAGGACAGTAGAGGGGTTCTCTATACTACAGGGACAGTAGAGGGGTTCTCTATACTATAGGGACAGTAGAGGGGTTCTCTATACTACAGGGACAGTAGAGGGGTTCTCTATACTACAGGGACAGTAGAGGGGTTCTCTATACTACAGGGACAGTAGAGGGGTTATCTATACTATAGGGACAGTAGAGGGGTTCTCTATAGTATAGGGCCAGTAGAGGGGTTCTCTATACTATAGGGACAGTAGAGGGGTTCTCTATAGTATAGGGCCAGTAGAGGGGTTCTCTATACTACAGGGACAGTAGAGGGGTTCTCTATACTATAGGGACAGTAGAGGGGTTCTCTATACTACAGGGACAGTAGAGGGGTTCTCTACACTATAGGGACAGTAGAGGGGTTCTCTATACTATAGGGACAGTAGAGGGGTTCTCTATACTACAGGGACAGTAGAGGGGTTCTCTACACCGTAGATACTATAGGGCCAGTAGAGGGGTTCTCTATACTATAGGGACAGTAGAGGGGTTCTCTATAGTATAGGGCCAGTAGAGGGGTTCTCTATACTACAGGGACAGTAGAGGGGTTCTCTATACTATAGGGACAGTAGAGGGGTTCTCTATACTACAGGGACAGTAGAGGGGTTCTCTACACTATAGGGACAGTAGAGGGGTTCTCTATACTATAGGGACAGTAGAGGGGTTCTCTATACTATAGGGACAGTAGAGGGGTTCTCTATACTATAAGGACAGTAGAGGGGTTCTCTATACTACAGGGACAGTAGAGGGGTTCTCTATACTACAGGGACAGTAGAGGGGTTCTCTATACTATAGGGACAGTAGAGGGGTTCTCTATACTATAGGGACAGTAGAGGGGTTCTCTATACTATAGGGACAGTAGAGGGGTTCTCTATACTATAGGGCCAGTAGAGGGGTTCTCTATACTACAGGGACAGTAGAGGGGTTCTCTATACTATAGGGACAGTAGAGGGGTTCTCTATACTATAGGGACAGTAGAGAGGTTCTCTATACCATCAATACTATAAGGACAGTAGAGGGGTTCTCTATACTATAGGGACAGTAGAGGGGTTCTCTATACTATAGGGACAGTAGAGGGGTTCTCTATACTATAGGGACAGTAGAGGGGTTCTCTATACTACAGGGACAGTAGAGGGGTTCTCTATACTACAGGGACAGTAGAGGGGTTCTCTATACTACAGGGACAGTAGAGGGGTTCTCTATACTATAGGGACAGTAGAGGGGTTCTCTATACTATAGGGACAGTAGAGGGGTTCTCTATACTACAGGGACAGTAGACAGTAGAGGGGTTCTCTATACTACAGGGACAGTAGAGGGGTTATCTATACTACAGGGACAGTAGAGGGGTTCTCTATACTACAGGGACAGTAGAGGGGTTCTCTATACTACAGGGACAGTAGAGGGGTTCTCTATACTACAGGGACAGTAGAGGGGTTCTCTATACTACAGGGACAGTAGAGGGGTTCTCTATACTACAGGGACAGTAGAGGGGTTCTCTATACTACAGGGACAGTAGGGGTTATCTATATTAAGACCTGTATCTTAACTGTAGCTGTTTGTTTTTCAGGAAGGAGTGTGTCTTGATCAATGAGCTTTGCTGCAAACATTACTGCGACCACCGCACCAAGTAAGTTACTGTACTGCTATAGGAAGTGATGCTGTTTCTACTGCTATAGGAAGTGATGCTGTTTCTACTGCTATAGGAAGTGATGCTGTTTCTACTGCTATAGGAAGTGATGCTGTTTCTACTGCTATAGGAAGTGATGCTGTGTCTACTGCTATAGGAAGATATGCTGTTTCTACTGCTATAGGAAGTGATGCTGTTTCTACTGCTATAGGAAGAGATGCTGTTTCTACTGCTATAGGAAGTGATGCTGTTTCTACTGCTATAGGAAGTGATGCTGTTTCTACTGCTATAGGAAGAGTTGCTATTTCTACTGCTATAGGAAGTGATGCTGTTTCTACTGCTATAGGAAGTGATGCTGTTTCTACTGCTATAGGAAGTGATGCTGTTTCTACTGCTATAGGAAGAGATGCTGTTTCTACTGCTATAGGAAGAGATGCTGTAGGGAGAGATGCTGTTTCTACTGCTATAGGAAGAGATGCTGTAGGGAGAGATGCTGTTTCTACTGCTATAGGAAGAGATGCTGTAGGGAGAGACGCTGTTTCTACTGCTATAGGAAGAGATGCTGTTTCTACTGCTATAGGAAGAGATGCTGTTTCTACTGCTATAGGAAGAGATGCTGTAGGGAGAGATGACGTTTCTGCCACTGGGGGGGGGGGGGGGTTAAGAAGAGATATTGTTTCTACTGCTGTGTAATGAGTGGACCACCAGATAGAGCTGTTGTACCAGTTGTAAAAAGGAAGAATGTGCAATGTGAGGAGGCAGAGGAGACTTGCCTCGTCTCCTAGATCCCGTTTGTTTCTGTTAGAAATCCCAGCTGGCCTCCTTATCTGTTGATAGATAAATAATTTGTGTTTGATGTGTCGATCTTTTTACCTCAGAAACAACAAGAACCGACTAGATTTCCAGCCGAGAGATAAAGTCTGCTGTACAAAGAACGGCTACGTCACAGACAGGAACAAGGAAGTGTCTCCCGAAGAAGAGGACTTGGAGAACAGCTACGTATCTGACACGGACAGGACCAAGCGGAGACTTCCTGGTCTGGACGGAGGGGAGAGACGGAGAGGGAACGGGGCCACACAGAGAGACGGAAGTGGTGACAAAATGAAAACTAAAGAGAAGAATAAAGAGCGTCTGTGTAACGGAGAGATATTCTTCATTAAACATGTGAGAGACGAGAGGACCAATAGTTACACGTGTTTTAGGCTATTCTGTAAGCTGCTCAATTCTAATTGGCTGAGCCGTGCTCTTGGGTTGTGTCTCCTCCTATGACAGGACGTGACAGAGGAGGAGGCGGGCTCACAGCGGAGCAGGAAGCAGAGGTACTTGACTCTGGATGATGGTGACGGACGGGAGCTGTGTGTTTCCTTCAGGGAGCTGCAGAGAGAATGTAAACTGCAACACGCCTGGGCTAGGACCATACACACCTTCCAGGTGTGTGTGTGTGTTTTCTCTCTGTCTCCATTCATAAACTGATGAGAGAATGTAAACTGCAGTGTGTGTGTGTGTGTGTGTGTGTGTGTGTGTGTGTGTGTGTGTGTGTGTGTGTGTGTGTGTGTGTGTGTGTGTGTGTGTATTCTCTCTGTCTCCATTCATAAACTGATGAGAGAATGATTTAAACTAAGCAGTTCAGTAGACATTTTCTCTGATGGAATTCTTCAGTTGTACTGTGCCTTCCTTCTCTGTGCGTCAGGGGTCGGAGACCGAGACGATTGTGTACGTGCTGGGTAACGGTAGCGTCCAGACGTGGAAACACGTGTACACGGCTGTGACACGGGGACAGAAGCGTGTATATGTCATAGCTAAGCAGGAGGGCATGGCCTCGGCCATCAAGAGACGCATCATCCCACGTAACACCCGGCTGGGAACCCTGGTCAAAGAGCTGCTGGTCCAGCCTGGGGCTGAGGGGCAGGACCAACCAGACCAGAACCAACCACAGCCGGGCACACCTCGCAGGGCAGCCCCAGGCTTCGGGCCTACACAGACCACTCCTCTGGCCTCACAGACACCTAGCGGGTCTCTAAGGACCCCCTACAAAACCCCTATAGCAGCACCCAGACTCCTCTCTACGCCCAGCGTAGCAGTCCCACTTCACGCCAATCGTGTCCAGTCCCACTCTACGTCGGTCCTACCCAGGAAGCTGTGGAGAAATGAGCCTCCAACAGCTCCTCAGGCAGATGCCTCAGACACCTCTCTAATGGACGACATCACTTTCAGTCAGGCATATACCTGGTCGCCTATGAACAGCGGCTCTGAGGACCCCTCTCAGGAGCAGCCTGGGTCTTGTGAGGAGGAGGAGGAGGAGGAGGAGGAGGAGGAGGAAGGGATCGAGATGGAGGCTAGCAGCAGCGCTGTAGAGGATGGACACATGGGGAAGGGTTCACATTTAGCTGCTCGGTCTGGGGTTGAGAGCACCCCTTCCAAGAGGACGCTCAGTCCTGACAGTGACAAACAGAATGTAACTCCTCATAAACAGGTCAAGGTAAGAGGAGGAGGACGCTCAGTCCTGACAGTGACAAACAGAATGTAACTCTGGAGGAGGGGTTATTTTAGTAGAAGTGGTTGAGGTGAGGAGGAGGAGGGGGGGTTATTTTAGTAGAAGTGGTTGAGGTGAGGAGGAGGAGGAGGGGTTATTTTAGTAGAAGTGGTTGAGGTGTGGAGGAGGAGGAGGGGTTATTTTAGTAGAAGTGGTTGAGGTGAGGAGGAGGAGGAGGAGGGGTTATTTTAGTAGAAGTGGTTGAGGTGTGGAGGAGGAGGAGGGGTTATTTTAGTAGAAGTGGTTGAGGTGAGGAGGAGGAGGGGTTATTTTAGTAGAAGTGGTTGAGGTGTGGAGGAGGAGGAGGGGTTATTTTAGTAGAAGTGGTTGAGGTGAGGAGGAGGAGGAGGAGGAGGGGTTATTTTAGTAGAAGTGGTTGAGGTGAGGAGGAGGAGGAGGAGGAGGGGTTATTTTAGTAGAAGTGGTTGAGGTGAGGAGGAGGAGGAGGGGTTATTTTAGTAGAAGTGGTTGAGGTGAGGAGGAGGAGGGGTTATTTTAGTAGAAGTGGTTGAGGTGAGGAGGAGGAGGGGTTATTTTAGTAGAAGTGGTTGAGGTGAGGAGGAGGAGGGGTTATTTTAGTAGAAGTGGTTGAGGTGTGGAGGAGGAGGAGGAGGAGGGGTTATTTTAGTAGAAGTGGTTGAGGTGGGGAGGAGGAGGAGGAAGGGTTATTTTAGTAGAAGTGGTTGAGGTGGGGAGGAGGAGGGGTTATTTT
Source organism: Oncorhynchus clarkii lewisi (assembly GCF_045791955.1). Taxonomy (NCBI): domain Eukaryota; kingdom Metazoa; phylum Chordata; class Actinopteri; order Salmoniformes; family Salmonidae; genus Oncorhynchus; species Oncorhynchus clarkii. The sequence goes on from NW_027258020.1 coordinate 199,654, forward strand.
AGTAGAAGTGGTTGAGGTGGGGAGGAGGAGGAAGGGTTATTTTAGTAGAAGTGGTTGAGGTGGGGAGGAGGAGGAGGGGTTATTTTAGTAGAAGTGGCTGAGGTGTGGAGGAGGAGGAGGAGGAGGGGTTATTTTAGTAGAAGTGGTTGAGGTGGGGAGGAGGAGGAGGAGGGGTTATTTTAGTAGAAGTGGTTGAGGTGGGGAGGAGGAGGAGGAGGAGGGGTTATTTTAGTAGAAGTGGTTGAGGTGGGGAGGAGGAGGAGGAGGGGTTATTTTAGTAGAAGTGGTTGAGGTGGGGAGGAGGAGGAGGAGGGGTTATTTTAGTAGAAGTGGTTGAGGTGGGGAGGAGGAGGAGGAGGGGTTATTTTAGTAGAAGTGGTTGAGGTGGGGAGGAGGAGGAGGAGGGGTTATTTTAGTAGAAGTGGTTGAGGTGTGGAGGAGGAGGAGGGGTTATTTTAGTAGAAGTGGCTGAGGTGGGGAGGAGGAGGAGGGGTTATTTTAGTAGAAGTGGTTGAGGTGGGGAGGAGGAGGAGGAGGGGTTATTTTAGTAGAAGTGGGTGAGGAGGAGGAGGAGGGGTTATTTTAGTAGAAGTGGTTGAGGTGGGGAGGAGGAGGAGGAAGGGGGGGGTTATTTTAGTAGAAGTGGTTGAGGTAGTTATTCTAAGAGAGTCAGTTGGGAAGAGTTATCACGTTTCTCTGACTCCATCTTGTTGTTGTGTCATCTGTGTAGGTGGAGCCATTCGAATCACCGCTGGGCTGTTCCAGACTGCAGCAGCTCGCCCTCTGCACGCCCACCTCCCACGGCAAACGGCTTTTCCAAGGTCCACCCTCCGATCAGGACTGAACGTCTTCTCTCCCTGACCCATTGATACCAGGATATCTTATGATTGATGGCCACTACTGCATTGATACCAGGATATCTTATGATTGATGGCCACTACTGCATTGATACCAGGATATTTGAATCAAATCATATTTTATACGTCACATGCACGGAATACAAGTGTAGACCTTACCATGAAATGCTTACTTACAAGCCCATAACCAATAATGCAATTTTAATTAAAAATAAGAGTTAAGAATGATATTTACTAAATAAACTCGTTTTTTTAAAAGTAACGCAATAAAATAAAAATAATGAGGTTATATACAGGGGGTAACGGTACCGAGACAATGTGTAGGGGGGTAGAGGTTAGTCGAGATGATTGAGGTAGGTAGGGGTAGAGTGACTGCATAGATAATAATGAGTATCAGTAGTGGGGGGGAAGGAGGGTTCAATGTAAATAGTCCGGTGGCCAGTTGATGAACTGTTCAGCAGTCTTATGGCTTCGGGGTGGGAGCTGTTCAGCAGTCTTATGGCTTCTGGGTGGAAGCTGTTAAGGAGCCTTTTGGACTTGGTGCTCCTGTACCGCTTGCCGTGCGGTAGCAGAGAGAACCGTCTATGACTTGGGTGGCTGGAGTCTATTTTTAGGCCCTTCCTCTGACACCGCCTGGTATAGAGGTCCTGGATGGCAGGAAGCTCGGCCCCAGTGATGTACTGGGCCGTACGCATTTCCCCCTGTGGCGCCTTGCGGTCGGATAGCGGTCCGGCGCCATCATTAGACAGGAAACTCTGCATTACTATCTGTTTATTTTAAATGTTTTAATTACAATCTGGGCTTGTTTCATTTTATTGATCAAGAGCCTCAGATGAGATTGTGATCATTTCATCAGTATGTTGCAATCACCTCAGCCATGTTGTTATTTTTCCACTCTGTAAATCATCTCAGCCATGTTGTTGTCTTTCCACTCTGTAAATCACCTCAGCCATGTTGTTGTCTTTCCACTCTGTAAATCATCTCAGCCATGTTGTTGTCTTTCCACTCTGTAAATCACCTCAGCCATGTTGTCTTTCCACTCTGTAAATCACCTCAGCCATGTTGTTGTCTTTCCACTCTGTAAATCACCTCAGCCATGTTGTCTTTCCACTCTGTAAATCACCTCAGCCATGTTGTTGTCTTTCCACTCTGTAAATCACCTCAGCCATGTTGTCTTTCCACTCTGTAAATCACCTCAGCCATGTTGTTGTCTTTCCACTCTGTAAATCACCTCAGCCATGTTGTTTATTTTTCCACTCTGTAAATCACCTCAGCCATGTTGTTTATTTTTCCACTCTGTAAATCACCTCAGCCATGTTGTTTATTTTTCCACTCTGTAAATCACCTCAGCCATGTTGTTGTTTTTTCCACTCTGTAAATCACCTCAGCCATGTTGTTATTTTTCCACTCTGTAAATCACCTCAGCCATGTTGTTGTCTTTCCACTCTGTAAATCACCTCAGCCATGTTGTTGTCTTTCCACTCTGTAAATCACCTCAGCCATGTTGTTGTTTTTTCCACTCTGTAAATCACCTCAGCCATGTTGTTGTTTTTTCCACTCTGTAAATCACCTCAGCCATGTTGTTGTCTTTCCACTCTGTAAATCACCTCAGCCATGTTGTTTATTTTTCCACTCTGTAAATCACCTCAGCCATGTTGTTTATTTTTCCACTCTGTAAATCACCTCAGCCATGTTGTTGTCTTTCCACTCTGTAAATCACCTCAGCCATGTTGTTGTCTTTCCACTCTGTAAATCACCTCAGCCATGTTGTTGTCTTTCCACTCTGTAAATCACCTCAGCCATGTTGTTGTCTTTCCACTCTGTAAATCACCTCAGCCATGTTGTTGTCTTTCCACTCTGTAAATCACCTCAGCCATGTTGTCTTTCCACTCTGTAAATCACCTCAGCCATGTTGTCTTTCCACTCTGTAAATCACCTCAGCCATGTTGTTGTCTTTCCACTCTGTAAATCACCTCAGCCATGTTGTTTATTTTTCCACTCTGTAAATCACCTCAGCCATGTTGTTGTCTTTCCACTCTGTAAATCACCTCAGCCATGTTGTTTATTTTTCCACTCTGTAAATCACCTCAGCCATGTTGTTTATTTTTCCACTCTGTAAATCACCTCAGCCATGTTGTTTATTTTCCCACTCTGTAAATCACCTCAGCCATGTTGTTTATTTTCCCACTCTGTAAATCACCTCAGCCATGTTGTTTATTTTCCCACTCTGTAAATCACCTCAGCCATGTTGTTATTGTTCCACTCTGTAAATCACCTCAGCCATGTTGTTTATTTTTCCACTCTGTAAATCACCTCAGCCATGTTGTTTATTTTTCCACTCTGTAAATCACCTCAGCCATGTTGTTTATTGTTCCCACTCTGTAAATCACCTCAGCCATGTTGTTTATTTTTCCACTCTGTAAATCATTTTTTATTGTTTCTCTTTTCTCGGCCATACAAAGGTTTACAGCTGGAGGAATTCCCCAAGTTATACATAGACGATAAATATCATGCTACCAAAGTATTAAATTTGTACAAAAATACTTTGACAGGTTATAATACCGGTCCGTTAGAAATAAAAAATACAATTTTTCAGGGACTTAAACAGTGAGTTTCTTTAACTGTATCATACATTGAATGATGGTTGACCCCACTATGGTAATTGGCAGTGTGTACTCCAGTATTAAGAACAGAAAAATGACCACTCCACCTGAGCTATTTAACTCAAAGGCTTCGTCTGCATAAGTCCAAAAGCTTGTTCTCTGTAGCGTTGAGGTGAATTGTAAAGAAACCTAAGGTGCAAATGTCTGCAATGAACTGTATCTGTGGTTAAATAAACCACTGGTTGTTTGTTTTTTTGACACAGCAAATGGCTTGAGATTCAACTGAACTCTTTAAAAGACAACAATAGTAGCAGTGACTGGAAGTAGTCAATTATTACTGTTGGGCTACTACGGTTGAACTGTGTGTAGTCATTTCCAGTAGTTGAGATGTCAGTCATTTCAGTAGCTGAGTATCCAGTGCATTTGATGTCAGCCATTTCAGTAGCTGAGATGTCAGTCATTTCAGTAGCTGAGATGTCAGTCATTTCAGTAGTTGAGATGTCAGTCATTTCAGTAGCTGAGATGTCAGCCATTTCAGTAGCTGACATGTCAGTCATTTCAGTAGCTGAGTATCCAGTGCATTTGATGTCAGCCATTTCAGTAGTTGAGATGTCAGTCATTTCAGTATACAGTGCATTTGATGTCAGCCATTTCAGTAGTTAAGTATTGGGAGTTGTCCATGTATAAATACAGCACTTGAAAGTGAACATTTTGAGACGACGTGGCTTTTCCAACAGTCTCTATGGCGCAAGTGAGAGAGATGGAGAGCGAGATCGTTGTCTAAATAAGAGATCGAGTGGTTGGTTATATAGTGGGAGGGATAATGCTGTCGTACGTGAGCCATTTCCACAACAACAACAACAACAACAAAATAGTGAGACCATAGAAATAGAAATCATAGAATGGGATTTTTTTCCCCCATTTCAAGTCTGATCTAGTTCTGTAAGCAAGAGACCGTGTTCTGTGAGCACTGAAGACAGAGAGGTGACGTCACTGAAGACAGAGAGGTGACGTCACTGAAGACAGAGAGGTGACGTCACTGAAGACAGAGAGGTGACGTCACTGAAGACAGAGAGGTGACGTCACTGAAGACAGAGAGGTGACATCACTCGTCCAGAAAAAAGCCACTAGTTTACATGAAGTACACGGTTCGGGAACGTCTGTTTCGTCACAGGTCAGCCTGCTTTTGAACAGACCTCTTTTTTCTGGTGTCATAGTTAGTTAGTTTTTTTTTTTTTTTTTATGAAGTGAAAATCTACTGGAATTACACCTTGTTGCCTTACCATTATAGGGTAAGACATTACACTGGACCCTTCAACATACATCTCTCATCATCATCATCATTAAACAAGTGTCATTTTCTATATTACAAATTCTTTGTTATTATTTGAAGCCTTTGGGGGGGAGGCAAACCTCAGAAAAACAATGAACCGTACAAAATAACATACTTTAAACAAAGCCAGTATCACACAGATTAGCATATTAGTTGATATTTACTCAAATAGGGTACAGGGATGGTGGGATATAAAATAGAAGAGCTGTTTTGAATTACTTGGGTTATTTTAGATTTTACCTCATGCTTTCCCCCCCTCCCCTTAAATCAATGGGTCATTTTGATTGGATGGTAGGAATTAAATGAGTAACGTTACTATTCCGGGTGGGATATTTAAGGTTGATTTGATATCTGGTTGGTTGGCGCTCTTTTCAGATCGTCGTTTTAAAAGGATAAAATGACTGCTATAATATGAGTGTCGTTTTTTTCTAAACCCAGTTTTATAGGTGCCTCTTCCTAAGTAGTAGTTTGTTTCAGTACCGATGAAACTACCTGCGATGTGCTGTCCAATGTTCTGAAGTAGTAGGACTTTCTCTCTGGGTTCTCCCGTAGCGGCTCAGCGGTCTAAAGTACTGCATCGCAGGGCTCGAGGCATCACTACAGCCCCGGTCTCCATCCCAGACTGTGTTTCAGCCGGGCCGAGACCAGGAGACCCATGAGGCGGCGCACAATTGGCCGAGCGTTGTCCTGGTTAGGGGAGGGTTTGGCCCGGCCGGGATTTCCTTGTCCCATTGCGCTCTAGCGACTCCTTGTGGCGGGTTGAGCGCCTGCAAGCTGACCCTCGGTCGCCAGTTGTACGGCGTTTCCTCCGACACATTGGTGCGGCTGGCTTCGGGGTTAAGCGAGCAGTGTGTCAAGAAGCAGTGTGGCTTGCCAGGGTCGTGTTTCGGAGGACGCATGGCTCTCGAACTTTACCTCTCCCTGTACGGGAGTTGCTGCGATGGGGCAAGATTGTAACTACTAATTGGATATCACAATTATTTTTGAACTATATCTCTGGTTCCTGTATCAGCACAGTGTTAGCATACCTATTTTACTCATACTGTATGCAGGCAAGTCAGACTCAGGACCACAGAGTCAGTTCTTCCTCCTTTACTAGTGCAGCTGTAAGGAAGCACATTGCATATATCACCTCCTCGTACAGTAAAAAAAACCCATCTCTTCTGCATCTATTTATGAAAATAGATCCATGTCCAAATGAAGGATAAGGTGCTTCAGGGAAATGGGCGATCCTGTATTCTAGGATTCAGAGAAGTCGCCATTTTGTTTTTGGGGAATTGCAGATTGTGTTTTGTTGTTTTGTTTCTTTCTAATTGGGCGTAGCCTAGATAAAGCTGCTTCTTCATTCTCCTCCCCAAAGCAAAGCTTTTTACATCCTTTTCTAAAAGGGTTTCATATATTATGCTTCTAGGTCAACCAGTGTGCTTGGTGACATGCATGGAGAGGAGACGTCACTTCTAGTCTCGTCTGCCAAACGCATTGTGATGAAGCCTAAGGGGACGACTGACTGTCCCGGTTCCATTTCAACATCCTCTTCCTCAGTCTTGTCTACGAGAGGCAGGACTACAGTACAGGCTTCAGAAAATAAATGGGGCTAACGTTTAAAATATTGTGCTATTTTCCAGATGTTTTTTTTCTTTCTTCCCCCAAGTCAAATAGTCTACTTAAAAATCATTGGGAAGAAGTGAGACACAGTACTGATATTTTCTCTGTAAAAACCATTAGAAATCACAGGGGGAGGGACAGAGAGCTAGTGAGACCTGGGTATGACAGATGAAGGAGGACAAGGAGGACAGAGAGCTAGTGAGACCCGGGTATGACAGATGAAGGAGGACAAGGAGGACAGAGAGCTAGTGAGACCCAGGTATGACAGATGAAGGAGGACAAGGAGGACAGAGAGCTAGTGAGACCCAGGTATGACAGATGAAGGAGGACAAGGAGGACAGAGAGCTAGTGAGACCCGGCTATGACAGATGAAGGAGGACAAGGAGGACAGAGAGCTAGTGAGACCCAGGTATGACAGATGAAGGAGGACAAGGAGGACAAGGAGGACAGAGAGCTAGTGAGACCCAGGTATGACAGATGAAGGAGGACAATGGGGGCAGGGAGCTAGTGAGACCCAGGTATGACAGATGAAGGAGGACAAGGAGGACAGAGAGCTAGTGAGACCCGGGTATGACAGATGAAGGAGGACAAGGAGGACAGAGAGCTAGTGAGACCCGGGTATGACAGATGAAGGAGGACAGAGCGAAGCCAAGTGTGAACGAGAGAGACCGAGAGAGAGAAGGAAGGAAGGAAGGAAGGACTCCCTAGAATAACTAGATAGAGGGTTTGTATCACTCTGGCCTTGTTTCCGTCACGAACGCTACACAGCAGTGGTGAAGCAACACAAACACACACGTACAGAGTGGCCAGTCCAGCATCACATGTAAACGTTTCAGCAAATGTTAGTGTGTTTTCTTTTGTCTTTTTTGTTTGTTTTAAACAACAGAACTGTGTTACTGTTTTATTGTCCAGCTGCAGTAATAAAAAGGAGAGGATCGGTCGGATGGCACTATTGTTTCAGTTCATCGCTGTTGTTATTTTTGTCTCAGGTATTTTCCAAGAGGTCAGTGTGGTCGACGTTGCCCTCCATCTTTGTAGTTCGCCTCCATCTTTGTAGTTCTTTGTAGTCCTTGGGTAGTGGTGCGTACCGTACTCAATAGTCCCCAGTGTGAGGGAGGAAGAGGAGGAAACCTCTTGTGATTGTGGCTCATGCTCTGGCTCAGAGGAAGGAGTTTAGTTTTGTCAGTGTGCTTTGACTTAGCGGCCCAGGACCCCACCATCCACCTAGGAACACTGTCTGTCTATCTGTGTCCTTAATAGCACCCTATTCCCTAGGTAGTGCACTACTTTTAGCCAGAGCTGAGAGGGGTTAGCCTGCAAAAGAGGTTCTGGACAGAAGTAGTGCCCTACACGTGCAATAAGGCTCCATTTTAGATTGACCCCCTGTCTCATCAGAGTGTTTTTCTAAAGTAGCACCAGGGGGAGGACAACTCACAGGGGAAGGGGAGAGAGAGAGAGCCTTGGGACTTCAGACCTCCAGTCTGCTATAAGGTCTTAGTGGGACAGATAGATAGACAGAAAGAGAGAGCCTTGGGCCTTCAGACCTCCAGTCTGCTATAAGGTCTTAGTGGGGTCTCTATCATCTAGCCCAGCCCCGGCCAGCGCCGCCCCGATCCCAGTCACCCCGATTCCAGCAGCCATCCTGGACAAGGAATGGTGGTTCTGGTTCGGTGGAGGGCCAGAGAGGCTGTCCCCCGGCTCGGTCCAGTTGATAACAGGCTCCTCGGCGGGTAGCTGGTTCAGTTCTGACTGGGACCCGGTTCTGGAGGAAGCAGGGTTCCTGCTGATCACCAGGTCCAATTTGTTTCCTGACTCGGCGATCAGAGGGACCACCAGACAGCAGTCGAAGTCTCTGGTCCTCACGTGGTTGATCTGAGAAACCAAAAGACAAGAGAGAGAGAGTTATTTAGATTTGGGTTTAAAAAGCTTTTGAGGTCCATTGAATGAATGTTAAAGAGGCAACAAAAGGAAGTGATTCCAGCCAGCACAGACTGAAGGTCCGTCGTGGCAAACCTCTGTTTGACCATCATCTGGTGAGCAGAGGTTTGCCACGACGCTGGTTTATATCTGGTTTAAAAGCTTTGGTTTAAAAGCCAAACAAATATGTCATATTTGTATTTCCTGAGACTGAAAGTTTAACTTCAGGCTTTGCCTCAGAGCGGTTTCCTTTCATTTCAGTTAGGAGCCGACAAGATCAATACATCTACTCTGTTTAAACCTTCAGGTGAACCGTTTGTAAAACCCAGTCCTGTTCTTCAAACAGGAAGTCAGAACACTTACGTTCTCTCTCTCTCTGCTCCTGTGTACGGCTGATTTAATATTTACTGATGTACCCGTCAATTACAACCACAGTAAACATACAAGCTGAATAACGTATCATCTTGGCTATCGGAATAAACTGCAGTTCATTTCCTTGAGCACCTTTTGTGTTTGTGCTTTTAGAAACAACTTTGTCAGCGACTTGGAAAAAAATAAAAGTTGAATAACGTCCCAGGTTGACGTTAACCTGTCAGAAGACTAAATTGTAGTTGAGTTCCTTGTTTGTGCTTTTAAAAAACAACAACAGTGACCTGAGGGAAGCTGATAAGGAAGACAGTCTCTCTCTCTCTGAGCAGCGAATAATGAGACAACCTTTCTTTTCTTTTCATATGCTAATGACACGTTCACTAGATTGACAGCTTCCTGGAGAGGGATTCATCTATCCATCAACACGACTCTCTCTGCCAAGTCAGCCTCACTTAGACCAGCGGGAAATTAGGCCAATGTTGTGTATCAATTTGGGACCCCCAAAAAAATTACAAAAAATCTTTTGACGTTGTATGAACTGTGTAGATCTGCTCTACTTTAGGGAGTTCTGTAACACCCATATCTACTTCCTGTCTTTAGCTACATGGAGGAAATAGAAACTATTGGAAAGTCAAATGATTTCTTATCTAAATGTTGAACGTGCTTATGGGCGACGGAGAGAAGCAAAATGGTGCAGTTTGAGGCCATGTGGCGGAGAGAGATGCGGGCGGGGGGTGATGGTGTGTGTGTGTGTGTGTGTGTGTGTGTGTGTACCTGTAGCAGCCTGTCGTAGGACTTCAGCCCCCCGACCTCTGCAGGTCCCCCTGGGCGGATGTTGTTGACATAGACACCTTTCTCCAGGAGGCCATCCGACACACTGAAGCCAAAGTCTTCAAGGTCCGACTCCTTCAACAGACTCACCTGCAATCAATCAATAATGTCCTCAACTATCAATGAATCATTTAACCTGGTGTAAATAATGCAGTTGATTGATAGACTGGATGACAGGCTGTGTCTGCTGACAGTCATAATGTGATTGATAGACTGGATGACAGGCTGTGTCTGCTGACAGTCATAATGTGATTGATAGACTGGATGACAGGCTGTGTCTGCTGACAGTCATAATGTGATTGATAGACTGGGTGACAGGCTGTGTCTGCTGACAGTCATAATGTGATTGATAGACTGGATGACAGGCTGTGTCTGCTGACAGTCATAACGTGATTGATAGACTGGATGACAGGCTGTGTCTGCTGACAGTCATAATGTGATTGATAGACTGGATGACAGGCTGTGTCTGCTGACAGTCATAACGTGATTGATAGACTGGATGACAGGCTGTGTCTGCTGACAGTCATAACGTGATTGATAGACTGGATGACAGGCTGTGTCTGCTGACAGTCATAACATGTCAATACCAGAGCTTCATCATAAATGAAGCTGTCAAAAAGCTCAAGTTGAAGACTCGCAGACACTTAAGATGCGTCAGCACGTTCTTACCTTCACAGGGTTTTTAACCCCTCTGACGTTCCATGAAATTAAGTAAACAGTGTAAAGAAAAGCAGCAGTACTCGGTCCCTAGAGGGCCTTGGTGGGCCCCGGGGGGCTTTGGATGGCCCCGGAGGGCCTTGGTGGTGGTTTATCATCGTTACCTTGTGCAGCTCCACGGGTGTGGGCGACATGACGTCATTCATCTCCTGCTTCATCTTCCTCATGGCGAAGGCCTTGCGCCCCCCGTCGCTGGGCAGGGTGTTGGAGCGCGAGGACTGGTTGTACTGCGGCCGGGCTGCGCTGCGCTCCTGGAAGCTGGCCTGCCGACCCAGGTGGCTCCTCAGAGGAGCAGGGTCATGGTTCAGACTCAGACTGCTGCCTGACATAATGGTGGCCTGGAGGGGGGGGAGAGGAGACACCGGGGGAGGAGATGAGGGAGGGAATCGAGAGAAAAAGAGAGAGGGGGGAGAGGGAGAAGATGGGGGAGGGAGAGAGGAATGGGAGAGGGGGGAGATGGAGAGGAGAGAAGGGAGAGAGAGAGAGAGAGGGAGGGAGGGAGGGAGAGAGAAGAGAGAGTGGGAGAGGGAGGAGATGGGGGAGGGAGAGAGGAAGGGGAGAGGGGGGAGATGGAGAGGAGAGAAGGGAGGGAGCGAGAAGAAAGAGTGGGAGAGGGAGGAGATGGGGGAGGGAGAGAGGAGGGGGAGATGGAGAGAAGGGAGGGGAGAGAGAAGAGGGAGGGAGGAGAGGAGAAATGAGAGGAGAGAGAGGAGGGGGAGGAGAGGGGAAATGAGAGGAGAGAGAGGAGGGGGAGAGGCCAGAGAGGGAGAACAGGGGGTTATGGTGATGAACTTCCAAAGTGAGATATGAAGTACAAGGTCCGCTCATGGACATGAGAAGTGCTCCAGGTGTAGAATGTGTTCAAGCAGTGTGTCAAAGAGAAATGGTTTGATTGTAGAATAATAACATAGACAGTTCCTGTCAGAGGAGATGGTTGGTTCATCATCATCATCATCATCATCATGACCCAATGAACAAACAAGCAGAGACGGAAAAACTTCAAAACCCAAGACGCCTTGCAGCAACTGTCCCATCATGCTTTGCTCACACCGCCATGCCCATTGTCACGTCATCATCATCACTCTTCCCACTGATTGGACAGGAATGAGTGATGTCACTCAAACCACCAGACGTGGAGGTCTCATGTTTGTGACAAACTGAACACTGTTTCACCCAAGCTGATGCATAGAGGTGCTGCAGGAACCGAAACAGTTTGGCCAACAACACACTGTCACAGTCTCCATGCACCAAGACACAAGGTACAGCGCTTTGACTCTAAATGGAAGATGTGTGTGATTCATTCCAACATACAATTTGCCAGTTTTCATGTTGACAAATGCAACATGCTCTTCACTACTGACATGAATTAACAGACGTGTTCATTTAAAGCGAATGAGGAGCCGTAGGGTGTGTTCAATCCAAGTGGAGGTGGCATTTAATTCAGTCAAGCCTCCTTGATTTAATGTCTCCAAACCCGAAAGGATAATTATTTCTCTTTATTCCAAACTAACCTCTGTGATTCACACGGTGTCACTTACTTCCTGCATTGACACTTAATTTCAAGGTTCATTTACAATGTATTGCTGAGCGTCAACACACCTCCAGGCAGCACTACGGATGCATCCCAAATGGCCCACTATTCCCTTTATAGTACAGGGCCCATGTAGTATATAATGTAGGGAATAGGGCCCATGTAGTGTATAATATAGGGAATAGGGCCCATGTATTGTATAATATAGGGAATAGGGCCCATGTAGTGTATAACATAGGGAATAGGGCCCATGTAGTATATAATATAGGGAATAGGGCCCATGTAGTATATAATATAGGGAATGGGGCCCATGTAGTGTATAATATAGGGAATAGGGCCCATGTAGTGTATAATATAGGGAATAGGGCCCATGTAGTGTATAATATAGGGAATAGGGCCCATGTAGTGTATAATATAGGGAATAGGGCCCATGTAGTGTATAATATAGGGAATAGGGCCCATGTAGTGTATAATATAGGGAATAGGGCCCATGTAGTGTATAATATAGGGAATAGGGCCCATGTAGTGTATAAAATAGGGAATAGGGCCCATGTAGTGTATAATATAGGGAATAGGGTGATATGTAGTGTATAATATAGGGAATAGGGCCCATGTAGTGTATAATATAGGGAATA